>NW_028258143.1:55187500-55377500 GCF_053883595.1 Heterocephalus glaber
TTAAACAAAAACTTGGTGTTTTTTAAAGGCTTGTGACTCCCAAGCACGTGTTCCCATGCCCCGTGATTTTGGATCCTCCTCAAGACAGGGAACCTTTCCTTTGCTTTTATAGACAAGGGTCTCTGGAGATAGAACCAGAACTAATTCCAAACTTTCCACCTTTAACAAATATGATGCCTCCTATTGGAAAAAAATGACTACTTGAGCCATCAAAAATGCAGATAAACAAGCACTTTTATATAACTTAAGATTGGAAATTCTATTCTTTACAATTAAGGGCACCTAGGACATTGGCTATTCTCCACTGTAATTCACAGTTCCAAAGTTGGCAATTGGTCTTTTTCCAGAGACTGCTCACTATTTTTTAATCTCATCACTGACATCTACTAGGAAATAGTATAAATCACATTTATTTCTTCTTTTTGGAAAATTTTATTTTGGCTTCTCAATATATTATTTGATTTCCATATGCATAACAATCCAAGTTAAATTAAAAATTTAATACAGTCAGAAATCAGAATTTTCAATTCATCTTGTAAGAGGATAAATTCTTCAATAAATTTCTCACCAAGAACATAATAAGTTTTTAAATTAGGCATAAGAATTTAAGAAATAAAGGCCTCTGCCTATTATAGGGCACAGGGCTATGCTTAAAAATACATTCAGCTGATAATTTTAAACCCAAGGTTACTTACATGTACTCTCCATACATACAAGCAAAGATGTGCATTAATTTGACTACATAAGGTTCCTTTATGCAGCTGGAAGGACAAAACCTCTATCTTGAGGTAAAATAATATCTATGATATAAGACAGTGCTATATAACTGGAGTTTGGGGTTGGGGGACAGTGCACTAAGATTGCAGGATTCGACCAAGAATTCAGGGAATATCTAACCAAAAATATACTAATTGAGCTGGGCTTTGAAAGGTTATAAGGACTCCATAAAACAAGAATTAAAGGAAAGCACCCCAGATAGAATGGCAGAGGCAATACCAAGAAGACAAAATTGAAACATACGTGTTGTTAGTCATTCCATCAAAAAGTGTTTTCTCTTGTCTCCTAAATTCTGGCCCACATCCTCCTAGTTTTCAGAGTACATGGGGAGACCAGCATCAACAACCCACCAGATAGCATGTCAGTGCCTTCTACTTTTAGGATGCTTCAAGCAAGCAGAGGAGCAAAGCTGGAACTGTGGCACAATTGGAGCTTTGGGGTCTGACAGAGCAAGAGAAGGGCCATCCCAGCAGAAGGATCCACAGAGGGAAAGACTCTTGGGTACTTTTCCTGTAGCTTCTCGTTAATTGTATAACAATGAGAATACTAATAATAGGTAATGTTTGTTAAGCTTTTAACTTTTTGCCAGGTACAGATACTGTATTGGATCTGCCTTGTATCCTCAGATCTCCCTCTTAGGTAGGTAATTTCTCCACCTAATAAGTAAGGAAATTGAGGCAAAAAGATTAAGTAGCTTACCCAAGGTCACACAACCAGAAGGTAGATTTCAACTCAGGAAGATTGACTCGAGAGCCCATATCACTAACTGCAATTTTGCCACAGATAATTTATAGAGTGAAATCAAAGGGATGTAGATTTGCTCCTCCCAATTTTACCGTTTCAAGCACAGTTTCAAAATGTAGAAGTTATCTGGAAGGCAGTCTCAAACCTGTATTGAGCACTCAGAACATTGTCCTTGCAGCACTATTGACCTTATTCCTGGGGCATTTACACTTTGGGATGGAAATTATGATGGATTGCTACCAATTATTTTTCTGGCCAAAATCTTTCATCTCTTGAAAGCTTCTCCCTACCCCCATTCTTGTTGATCATGTGACCCCAATAGAGATGGCCCCATTCTCTCATGAGTTCCCTGGCCACAACTAATGGATCTAGAGGTGTGCTTGTCTGAGATTCACCAACACAGGTCAGGATGACATCTGGTAAACCTCGTGGTCGGTCTTGTAACATGGTCAGCTTGCCATTGATGGCTACGTGTTCTCCACAGTGTACAACCACTAGCAGTAAAACCAACAGGCAGAGAGAAATACAGTTGAAAGGCAGAAAAGGCATTTTTGAGGGTATTAGAATAGTCAGATTCTGTTGTCCCTAAGGTCTTGCACATGCCTAGAAATATTTTCCTCTTTCTTCAGCTAGTTGGAATTCTGCCACTTGGAGTCAGAAAGGTCCTAACAAACACAAGTATAAAGGATACATACATATGAAAAACACCTCAAAAACCCTCTACAGCATGCAAACAAGGGGTTCTATATCACTATTTAAAATAACTTGTGGATGGACACACACATGCATACACACATACACACACACACTCACACACATATAGTGAAGAGAGCTGAATCAGAGAAACCCTGAAAGAAGTGATCAGCAACTGACAAAGAATATTGCCAAAAGGTTCAGCTTCACCCACAGTTCTTGGACCCATCCCTTTTCTTTGAACCCAGAACTTTTAGGGCTGGGCAATTCTATGTGTTATAGACCATGGCAGGTCCACAACAGTTTCCTGAGTTCTCAAAGAATCTGGAAGAAATGTACTCTAGGTCAAAATGGTACACAAGGGCCGGGGATTTAGCTCAGTGGTTTCCCAGCCTGCTGCGCATGCGCAAGGACCCAAGTTTGATCCTCGGTATCAAAAAAAAAAAAAAAAAAATTTAATAGACCAAAATGGTATACAAACTATGACTCCATGGTAAAACAACTGATCTTTAAATAAAAAAGCTCAAATGTGTTCTTTTCCCCTTTAAAGCCATCAGCGTACTTAGTTCTATGAGGTTGCCATTTCTCAAGGTAACACTGGAACTCTATTTGGGGATGGCCTTCACAACTTAACCACCAATCCTCTGAATTTTCTTAATGGCACCAAATTTATCACTGGAAATAAATCTAGACTTTTGGAATAAGCCAAAGTATTTGGAGCCAAAGTTGTGTATTAAGATGAGTAATCAAGCTTAGGAAACCATTTGTTATCAAAAATAATATTTGAATATAAATATGGAGATATAATTTTCTTTCATTATTTATAAACTGCCCTTGACAGGTAGTTTTGCTCAGTTATGTACTGCTATAATTTTATAATATAGTTTACCTGCAAAACAAGATTTTCAAATCTTATTTATATGACTTATCTAACCAGATTTATAAATAAGGGCAAGGAAAACCTTTTCTCCCTAAGTCCAAGATCTTACAGTAACAGCAAAAATTATGCTGCCAAAACTGTATATATTATGTAAACTTGTAAAAAAAAATTAAGTCTTGATTTTACAGA
Organism: Heterocephalus glaber; assembly: GCF_053883595.1. NCBI lineage: Eukaryota > Metazoa > Chordata > Mammalia > Rodentia > Bathyergidae > Heterocephalus > Heterocephalus glaber. The sequence continues at coordinate 55,190,784 of NW_028258143.1, forward strand.
ATTTTCACTTTTCAATCCCAACAATATGGAAGTATCTGCACTATCATGTAGCCCTCAACAGGGTCATTTATTAACTAAAGAATGAGAGGTGACAATATGCAGAGATTCTTTCCTCTAATTGTGATTCTTTTCTCTTCAAAAAACATACCAGTTAAAACACAATGTTTTTTTCCACTTTTTACCTTTAAAAAGTTTTCTTCCTCTTCAGGGTATTCTTTCACTCACTCTATGAAACATCTAAGGCCAACGAGCCCACTGCAGACATTCTGAATTCCAAGACATTGGTGGGCACCCTTAATATTTCTAGAAATGTTACCACTGTGGACCTCTCCTCTTTACATATTCCCTATGACATTATCCAACACATAGGTTTCAAAGCAATCTCTCCCAAGTTTCCCAGAAAAATAAATACATCTGATTTGAAAAATCTTACATCGGCAAGATTGTGCAAATGTTATTTTTACCAGTTATTTCTTAAATAAATAAATAAAACCCCAGACATTCTTTTTAAAACATCATTTCAAACACTACAAACAGAAATGTCACATGCCTGGCATGGCTGGCTATTTTACTTGTACTGTTTCACTGTCTCATATTCTGAGCAAACAGAGAGGCTATTTTCCCCAAAGGGTTCAGGAGGGCATACAATTTCATTTCTTCAGAAAATTGTTTCTCAGGATTTCAATCTTCTTAGCTGGAGATGACAAAACATAATATCAGAAACACTTATGCTTTTTATCTGCTATATTTTCAAAGCATAAATAAAAGCTCAGTATACATTTAAGACAGGTGGATTCAACCTTAGGAATAAATCACGTACATATTGAAAAATAGTTTTATAATATAAGAACATTTAATTTTAAAATGCTTAAGAAAAGATCAATCCAAAAACTAAACCCTTTAAAAAAATTTGCATTGTCACTCTTATTCAAGTAGCATTTGATTTTCTAAATCTTAGGGTTAATGAGATAAGAGATAAAAATTTAAATTGGATTTTTAGAAACAGGAATTCAAATGAGCAACATTCAGCTAAAGCTTCTTTTTCTATTTCTATGCACAGTGGTGAGTGCTATTTTGGTTTTCGACCTCATTACACTTCTATTCATAAAGAATGGTATAAAAACTTTAAACCTCAAATGTTTTTAGAATAAAACAAATCATGCGTCTATGAAAAGATGAGCATAATGGCTTTTTTGTAGCATGCCTAGTGCACTTCTCAACTGGGCTGTACAGCATCAGCCAAGCAATTCCCATTAGCATTAATATCCTCTTAAGCTTCTACTGTCCTATCATTTAAGCAATAATTTGAGGATCAATTCAATTTCATGGGAATTTCACTATTCCATACTGGCTTTGTGAGTTTGTGACATAGAGAAATTTAGTTGAAATCACTTACGATTTCATGTTTTTTTCTGGAGGAGTTGGAATACACACACACACACACCTACAACATATCTGTCATTAAATACCATCCTGGGCTATACAAATTATGAAATAAGATACCTTTTGAGGTACGGATGCCTATCAGTGTCCTACCTTCCTTGTCTCCTTCCTAGATGTCATACAGAATGAATTACTGAGCAAAATTATCAGGTTTGGGACTACTTGAGTCCTCTTCCATTCTAGTTGCCGTCTTAGGTTAAAACACTGCCTGTAACCAGGCGTGGTGGCACACACCTGTGATTCTAGCACTCTGGGAAGCTGAGAGAGGAGGATGACAAGTTTGATCCCAGCCTGGGCAAATTAGTGAATTAGGGAGACCCTGTCTCAAAAAATAAAAATAAAAAAAATGGCTGGGGAAGAGGCTCCATGTGAAGGCCCTGGGTTCATTGGCCAGTATTGGGGTGGGGGGAAATAGAGACGTTGCCTCTAGAACATCTCTAGTAATACAGTAATCACTGATTTGAGAGAGAACTAACAGAGTATCTCATTTGCAGAGCTTCTTACTTGTTGAAGAGGTTCAATATACTATATGCTTATTGAATTGAAATTCTGCCCATGAGATCTTATCTATATAACTGCTTTGTCCAACTAGTCATGAAACTAGTCAGAGGACAGAAAAGGAGTCTTGAGTGCTTAGAAATGGGAGTGGAGGACAGTAAGCAAAATCCCACCTGAAAATTCAGAATTCTTATATAACTGTCGAAGGCTTAGAAGGAGGATTCAGTATGTCTTTAGTATGCCTGAGCTTCAGTTATGAGAAAGTTCATAAAAGTTACCATTATATACTTAGGCAGTACTTTATATGTTCTCATTCGCTGGAGGTGGGAGAAGCCTGAAAAATAAGAACATTGCACCAAGAGACACAAAATGTGAAACTTCTGAACTTTTTTCATAAATGAAACAAATTAGCATTTTAAAAATATTTTTGAAACAGCAGAATAGATAATTTTGGGAATTATTTGAACTTTTTCCTACTTTCCATTTATCTAAGATAGACAGATAGAAGACTGCCGAAAAATGTATAAATCAGGATAAGAAAAACTTGTATAAATATTTTAATACTAAATTTATTGAGACATCATGAGATTAATACAAGTTACCTTTGGTATCTACATTTACAAGAAGTGCTCAAAGTGGTAGCCATTAGTTTCCAGACATTTATTAATACAGTGAACTGCTAAAGTGTATATTCATTTTTTTGCTGGAATACATATATATGTATATATTTCATGTATGTATATATATATATATTCTCATATAAGAGAAACTGTCCAATATTTAAGCTTGTGTGTTTGACTTATTTCATTTAACAATATCTTATCAAGATGCATGGCTCATCTTGATGAATGGCTCAAGTTTATCTTTCTTTATGTCAGAGAAGTACTTCATTGTGTCTAAATACCACATTTTCTTTACCCATTAATCTGTTGATGGTCATATACACTATTTCCAAGATCTTGATACTATAAATTATGGCTGTTCACTATTATAAATTGCACTACAATAGGCATGCATGTATCCCTGTAATATATGGCTTTAATTCTTTTGGGAAGTTACCTAGAAGGGGGATATCTGGATCAAATGGAATTTCTATTTTTAATTTTTTGAGGAATCTCCACATTGATCTTCACAGTGGTAGTACTAGTTTACGTTCCTACCAACAATGTAGAAGAGTTCCTTTTTCCCTGTGTCCTTGCCAGCATTTATTATTATTTTTTTATGATAGTCATTCTTTCTGGGGTAAGATGGTATCTCAATGTAGTTTTAATTGGCATTTCTCTAATGCCCAGTAATGTTGAGCACGTTTTCATATGTTGGTTGCCTATTTGTACTTCTTCTGAGAAGTATTTATTCATTCCATTTGCCTATTTTTTGATTGGGTCTTTTATTTTGAGGGGTCTAATTTTTTTGAGTACTTTATATATTCCAGATGTTAGTCCTCTGTCCAATGCGTAGCTAGCAAATTTTTTTCCCATTCTGTAGGTTGTTTCTTCACTCTGATGGTTTCCTTTGCTGTACAGAAACTTTTTAATTTGATATGATATTCATTTGTTGATTATCAGTATTATTTCTTGTGCCACTGGTGTTCTGTTCAGGAAGTCCCTGCTTAGGACAATGCCTTTAAAGGTTGTACATACAAAATTTTTATTTGACACTGATGAATATACAAAAATTTCAAAAAGTCTTGGACTTCTCTGATAATATCTTCCTGTTACGTCCTTTATAGATGATTCTATTCCAGCCTTTTCTTGGATCCCTAGAAGTCCTGAAGATGGCCATTATAAAAGCCATATGACATTCAGCAAGAAAATGAGATGTAGGGGCTAGGGATTTAGCTCAGTGATTCTGCCGCCCGCCTCGCAGGTAAAAGATCCCGAGTTCAATCCACAGTACCAAAAAAAAAGAAAGAAAGAAAAGAAAATGAGTTGCAGGCTCTTCTGCTATAAAAGAGACATATATTACAAAAAATATTTTCATTGTACAAAATCACAGGGCTTAGAGGAAAAGTGGTGTTACAAGCAAATCAGTCAGAACTTGGGCAAACTTTGTAACAACAACACCAACAAAAATAAACCTGGCAAAAGACATTTTCACATCAAAAAATTAACTTCCTGATTTAAAAGATACTATAAAATATGTTTAAAAGATACTATCAAACATTTTACCTTAAAAAGATGAATACCACAATAAAAGAGAGAAAAAGCCAGTTTGATGGAATGAATAAAATGAAGAATTGGGGCTGCTGATTTGTAGAGATGAGCAAAATACACAAAGATCAGGGAGAAACACAATAAGCACTTCTGAGAAAAAGTACATAGCCAAACTCCTCATGACATGATCTTTCTCTTAACTTAGTTTAGCTGTAGGTTCTAAATTTTGTGTTCTTCTGTAGTTTGCAACATTTGTGGTGCAAAGAAATAATGACTAAGAGAAATCATAAACAACCAACATATGATTTCTGAATTACACTGGCCCCTTCTATTTACCAGTTGCATAAGAGCTAATCATATCATGGAAACACAGAACAGATGCAACTGGAAAAGTTGTCATCCAAATATAGATGTGGTATTTTTTGAAAAATAGAATATAAGTGCCCTGTATGCATTAGTCCCTTAACAATCTGAAGCCAGAATCCTGAACCAAGTAACTTCCAACATTCTGCTAACTCTTCCATTTTAGTAGTATTTAGTTCTTGAGGCTCCAAAGCAATTTAATTTTTAAAATGATAGGACAATAGCAATAACTGTAGATGCTATAGAAGTAGAGAACAATAAATGCAGCTGGTAGGAGATTGTTGCCTATTGCCTCAAGTAGAAGTGGAAATATCCACATAGAGCAATGTTTTGAAATTCCAGCATAAGTCAAACAAAGGGACAGTTAATCAAGTTGTACATTCGGAATGCTCATGCCTTCAAGTAACATGGGGAGTTTATAGATCCAGGTGAGGATCTCTTCATTTACAACCTTTCAAGATACAGTCACAGTAGTCAACATTTTCCACCTCTGGGGAATTATTAAACTTAACGCATGGTTAAATGGCTATGTTCTTGTCTATTGCTTTTCAACAAAACAATGGATTTTCCCAGGCCTCTTTCTTAAGCTTTTCTGGATTTTAAGCAGCCAGCCCTTATAATCTGTTTTATTCAGCACAAAATAAAAGCAGTGGTTAACTTCCATAACTGCCTTTTGTTCTACCTTGTTGGCCCCTTTTTGCCCTATTTGAATAGCACTGTATCTCCTTTATATTCCATTCTTAATGAGGTTATTTACCTTGCATACCCAATGAGATTATACCTTATATAATAAATTCTCTGCTCTGAAATATGTCTGAAAGGGTAGCTTATTCAGCTATTAAAATGTATAACCTTTTAACTGAAAGTAATCTTAAGGCTGGACACAACTCTCCTACTGAGCTTTCAATTACTTAAAGATGTCACTGTAGCATACAGAGGTGTTTACATTTACATATACTAGTAGATCAGCCTTACAAACACCCACTCACTAACTTTACAAAATGGCTAGTAAAGAAAGCTCATTTATTACTGCACATATATTAGCTCTTGCTTATATATGTTAATGAAATACATGTGTGCTGATAATGCAAAATGGGCTTTAAAGAATAATCATTTTAATGCTTTAGCATTGCTATCAATTATGTGTGCTAATGAAATACATGGAGCTATAATCCATTTGGACTCTCCAAATTTCCTTTCAGTAAATAATTGTTCTTTTCTCCCCCACCCAACCCCTTTATCAAAAGTGTAACACTGACTACCATAATTTCATCTTATTATGTTTTTACCCAGAGGGAAACAATTAACAAGCAGAGAAATGTCCAAAGGTCTAAAAGCAGAAAAGGAACTATGAAGAAATAAATGGACTGCACAACCCACCATTTGGACAATAAGTTTTTCTTTATCTCTTTGACAGGGTGGTGGTAGAGATGGTTGTTGATTGGAGCCTAGGAAAAATAGGGAAATTGTGTTCGGTTACCAATTTAGGGCTATGTAGGTCATTTCATTCAAAGGTCTTATTTTAAATAGTTTTGTGAATAAATTCCCTAAAATCCACTTGACTTGTCATCTTTTACTCAGTCTTATAAATGTAATCAATCTGCTTTATTAAATGTTGAGCTGACCTATAAGGGATCTATTTAGCATGACATCCAAAGCACGAGAGAGGCAACACTTAAATCAAAATAGTTTTGTTAAAATTCTCAAGAAAGGAGTAAGTAGAATGAGAATTTCCCCTGTACATAATCCATATCGTCCATCTCCCCTGTAGAAGTCCTAGAAAAAAATTTAGTCTACTTATTAATGCTTATGGGCTCAAAAATTATTTCTAAAAAATTCAAGTATTTATTGCTAACCTAATACTGCAGGAAATAAAACATTCAGAAATTTCTGACACTATGGATTTTAGTTTCTACTGGAGTGGGGGGATACAATAAATAAGTAAACCAGTTTGTTAGCTAGTGATAAGATGGCTACTGAATGGTGGTGATCATAGAGAAGTTAGTTTTAATGGAGGGGAAAAGCAGGAAAAGAGAACAGAAGAAATATTTTAAAGAGGGTATGATCAGGTTAGGGAAAGAAAGTTGATATCTGAATAGGACCTAGGGTTAGGGGTCAACCCAAGTAGATATGGTTAAGGTAGAGGGACTATCAAGAGAAAAGACTCTGTGTCAGGAGTGTGCCTAGCACGTTGGAGGAATAATGGCAAAGGGGCTAATGAGGCCAAAGAGATGTGGGATAATAAGAACAGGAGCAGCAAGCAGGAAGTGAGAAAAGTTTGAGTGGAAGGAGAATGTGATCCCATCTTATGAACAGCGCCATTCTGAGCATTTTGAAAATGTACTGTGAGGAAAGTAGACGAGTGCCTGCTTCAACGACCCAGATGAGAAAGGCTTAGATCTAAAAGAAAAGCTGAGCCCATGTCAGGACAGCATGGAGTGAGAATAAATGTTGCCTATAGAAACTGCCATCATGTAGGTTGCAAATAAAGTTATTTTAAAATTCTAATTCATAACATTTGTGTATTGTGTAATAAATATATCCATCAGTAAAAGCACAAATTATTAGTCTCCAGGTGTTAAAATCTGTTATAAAATATATTTGTGTGTGTCATTTAAGGTTACAGTACATCCATATTAAAAATTGAATCAAATGTTTGAAAAAGAATAGGAAGAATGGAATCTGGTGCTTCTCTGGAGCTCAACATGAAAATAAGAGCTCCCCTAGCCTGCTGGGAAAGATGCTAAACCCTGTGGAGATCAATGAGGGTGGCCTTGAAGGAGTGAAGCAATAGAACAGCCCATCTGCCCATCTCTCTCCTCCCTAAGTTTGTGGCTGAACCCCTTCTGTATCTGCCTTGTCAAATATCTAGCAAATTGTTGGACAGAAATATGTGCCTACAGAGATTTATAGAAACCATGCTCTTTTCGAAAAGAATCATCACAGTGCAGAAGCTACATTATAATAAATAGAAATCATGAAAACCACATAGAAAAGCCATAAAGTAGGGAAATCTAGATACTCATCCCAGATGTGACAGGAGGATGTGCAAGTACTGGGGATGAAGAAGCTAGGTGAGCACTAGATCAATCACACAGGAAGGATATGAGAGGAAGAGGAGAAAGGCCAGACACAGCATCTTCTACAGGTCCTTCATGAGGCTGGTGCTTAAGTGGAGAAAGACACCTACTCATCAATGGCTGTGCCTGTAGGTAAGGCTCAAGGGGGTGGGAACTATGGGTAGCAGTTGTCCATATCCTCTCCTCCTCATCTTTTATGTCACAATAAAGAACTAGAGGCACAGGAAATCCAAAATTAAGATTTCTTCATTCCAGTAAAGAACCTCAAATCTCCGAGGAGGAGGGAATCTGATGTCAGAGCATACTGTCCTAAGAAACAATTCAATTCAACAAACCTGCTTGGCTGTTTGCCAGACATTGCTCTAAATAGAGAGTTGAAAGCACCTAAGAAACAATTAGTCCTTCAGTGAACATCTAGTTAAGGAAGAAGTCTGACTCCTTTGTATAAACCAAATCACCATTTAATGGGGGACTCACAACAAATATTTTGATAAAATAAGAAATGTTAAATTTTTTTCAATGCTTTCAGGAAAAATCCTATTGGAGAGACTTTTTTTTAAAAGACACAGCACCAAACTATTTATATATTGGCTTTAGATGTAATGTATGCACAAAATAACTTATAATCCTCTTTTAGGCTATTGTTATAAATAAATTTTACTCCACACAGTATTACAGAAGAGTCCAAACCAATGGTGGAAGTGGGTAGATTCCAAAGTTCTTCTTATAACTGGAGGAGAAACCAGAAAGCAATGTGATATACTTGTTTTCAGGTTCTTAAATAATACCAATATCTCAAATATTGCTTCACCAAGTCAAGTGAACCTAAGAGATGGTTTTCTTACTAAAGGGATTCTTCAGAATATCTTTTACTCCTTCAAAATATTGCTAAGAATACCACTATGAATCATTTTACAGTATTTTATTAACTGTAAAGTACATAAGGTAAAGAAGCTATTGGTAAAAAAAAAAAAAAAAAAACAACTTTAACAAATGTTTAAAGACAGAAGGTGTATGCTATAGTAAAATAATTGTGAGCCTGATAATCAAATCAGTCTAAGTTTAAATTCAGGTTTTGAGGGGCCAGGGATTTAGTGGTTCCACCGCCTGCCTCTAAAGCTCAAGAAACCAAGTTCAATTCCCCGGCACCAAAACAAAAATACAATTTGGGCCGGGGATTTAGCTTGCTGGTTCTGCCACCTACCTCGCAAGCGCATGGTCCCGAGTTCAATCTCAGGTGCCAAAAAATAAAAATAAAAAATAAATAAATTCTGGTTTTGCCCACTTGCTGAGTAAATTTAGATGAGCTACTGAATTTTGAACTAAAGTTTCTTTATCAACGAGGTGGAGATGACATAATCTATTTCAAAGAGTCATTCTAAGGATCAAATGACACTGTATATCAAAAGTCGTACAGTGAGCTGGGTACATATTAAATAGCTTTCAGTCAATTATGGTTCCTCCCATAGGAAACCAGCACATCAGAGTGGCCTGCTATACATAATGAGATATTTGAAGTAACTACGTACAAGTAAATGTTTCTATGAAACCTTAGATATACTATAAATCTACCTGAATAATAATCTAAATAGTGAAATTCATTCTCACTCATACTATAAATTCTCAGTTTATGAAGTTTGACTCATATTGTCCTATAATTGTTATTTGTCACAATTCAGACCAAACTGCATTAGCATGCATTACTACATACTAAGTTGTGATCACTTCTAAATTTATATAGGAAACTAGATGTTGGAAATTATTTCAACATGCATAAGAAGCAGTCTCAATTCTGTTGAGAGATTTCCAAATATATTTTTAAAAGATCAAAGATTATGGTGCCATATTGAGTATAACAAAGCAAGTACTTATTAGAAGACAAGAGCTTTGATTCATTTCTCTTAATTAAAGGAATTAATGAACTGTGTATGTCTATATATGTGCATATAAAAGGAAGTGGAGAAAATATGTAAATGAGTGCAGGGGCTTTCATACTGCTATACAAGCTGAGAGCACTTTATTTAAGCCTTAAGTTGCTGGAAGAAAAAATGATTTTGAGTTTCTCTGATCACTTCCTAATTTTTAATTCAAATCATTCATAAAGCATTCTTTCCTCTTTTCTATTTCCAAAGTAACAGAGGTCTTTACACTTCCATTGCTCAGAAAACACGTTTTCTTTCCTCCTCAGATTTATTCTCTCCTTTTTAAAGCTGAAGTTAAGTCAACTCTTTCCGAAAGATCTACCATATGAAAATGTTCAGAACTGGGAACTAACTGAATTATTAATTTGAATTTAGAAATCTTTCTGTAACAGTGATGTGTTGTAGATAATTAGCCTATATTATAATTTTTATTGAAAATATTAAAAATCAATAAATTAATAAATAGTAGATAGTAAATATTGACAGTCAATTTAGAAAATATAGGAGAAAAAGGTAAGAAAAAAGTAATACCCTAGAACTGAAATATAACCAATTAAAAATATTGTTGCATTTCTTTCCAGTTCTTTACATATTATGTGCAAATCTGTACATACAGACACACATGTGTTCCTACATATAATATCAGGCTATGTACTTTGTAATTATAACCACTTTTAATATTAAATCATGAAAGGCCGGGGATTTAGCTCAGTGGTTTCGCTGCCTGCTGCACAAGCACAAGGACCTGAGTTAGATCCCCGGTACCAAAAAACAAAAGAGTTTAGTAATATTAAATCATGGCATTTTCTCACATTATATTTTAATACTTCAAGAATGTTTTAAATGCATTTAAATGCATTTAAATCCAATCAATTTCTGGACATTTTGATTGCCTATTTCTTTCCATTACAATAAATAATTCTATGAACCTCATTTTTACAGTGCAACTGGTTTTGACCTACAGGGCAAACATACAAACTCCAACTCAAAATATATTCTGAGGGAGAAATTAAAGAGCAGATATTAGGGGAAGGGATGAGATCAGGATCTAAACCCTCAGCCTACTTACGAGAAAACTTGTTACCATTTGACAGCTGCTCTTTGTCTATAAAAAGCAAGTTTAAGAGTTACATACTCTACCTAATGGCGGATGTCTAAATAGCTTTAGATGGTACCAAGTGGTCAGTAATGGCTTCTCAACTTTGGTGATGGTAATTCATGTGACACGGGTTATAGGAAGCAAGTATGACCCCACACAGAATATATCTGTATACATAGCAATTTATAAAGCATAAAGAACAAAAGGGAAAAAAATTAAAAGGAAACCTAAGAGAAAACAGTATCACCATGATAGAATGCAATAAAAAAAGGTTTTAATTTTTTTCTTATCATTGTGATTTAGATTGCTAATATTACAAAAAACAAGAGAAAAACAAACAGGCGGACATTGGTGAGACAAACTAATTTTATGACTTCATTGAATAAGCAGGAGTTTCCTGGGATGGAGAGACCTGGGACAAAGAGCAAGCTAGGATTAAAAATAAAATTCTTAAAATATCAAACCCAGTATGACACCTTATGATTCTTTACAATGCTTCCATCTTATTTTCAACATTCCTTTTCACAAATATGACAAGTTTTAAGCTAGTCTCACATCTAGAACAGATCTTTGATAAAGCTACCAAAGGTCTAAAAACAGTCAAGATCCACACACTGAACACATTTTTATAATGATTTTTACCATTAGCATGGCATTGCCTCTTTCATACCTGGCAGTGTGGCTTCTTCCATGAGTATACCTTGAAACAATCGTTAATGCTTGAAGAAAGGGTAATTTTTTATAGTCATGCCTTATAATTAACTATTCTTCTAGAAAAGTGCCACCATATTCCTCCTCTAATGACTCATGGTTCTCTTTGAAAATTAAGTGAGAACTATCTGTTCTCTTCCTGAAGAAATGTATAAATGCACATATAAAACCGCAGAAAATTTCTCCAGGATATTGGGTTTCTTGAATCCCTGTTAACAACCTCTAACCCAGCAAAAGAGAAATTATAGCAAAAGAATAAACTGGCAAACTGAATTGCAGAGAAAGATAGGAGAATTGCAGATAGAAAAGGAACTTTACCATTTTGGGCTGCACTCTATCTAGATATTCCCTCTCGCTTTTCATAACAGCTCTGTGCACTACATACTTTTTTTTATAGTCAAGGAAAGAGAGCCTTCAAAGAAAGATATTATGTAACTTCCCCCACAAAGTCATACTGCTGCAAAGTGCAGAGCTAAAATACAAACCTGGTCTCCTGGCTTTAAATCTTATACACATTTCACTTGGCACTTACTAAGTGAAGTTCTCATCTTGTTTTCATCTCAAGAGTTCCCAAGATTGAAGTGAACTTTTAAACTAAACACAACTACTGTGTTATCCCTGTCTTGTTCACCTCGTATCCTAGTGCACTCATTAATGGAGAAATGAATGACTAAAGGAAGGCAGTGGGGCAACAATCCTATAGTCAGTGGCAGGAGCTACATGCAGCTGTCTGTTGTCCCTATGTAAAGGTCCTTGTCATCACTAAATATTTCCTTACATGACCACTGGGCAGAGCACATATGTTAATATTAAAACACATACAGGAAAACTCTTTTGTACTGAAACAGTGTTTAATCCTCTTGAAAAATAACCTGTTCATAAAACACATAGTATCTTTACATCGATTTGCCTAATATTGTCAGAGTGATAATTAGCATTGTTAGTGAACAACTGGATCTTAAAACCCTAAACTCATTAAAAATTATAAATTAGGACTATTTCCAAAAAACCTTAACTTTACAAATCTCATAACTTGAACTTAAATGCATTTTTTCATTTTTGTTCTTGCAATAATTGCACTGAAGATGAAATCTAAAGTACCATTTCAATGTAGTCAGGGTAATTGCTGCATTTACTGCTCATGTCATGTTGATGTATGACTATGTATCAAAGGTCATCCTTCTGCACTCATACATTATCAAATTTGAAAGCACAATATTTGATTCTGACCAACCTTTAAACTGCCTACAATGTGTATGAAAAATAGAGTTTTACCTTGGGTTTAAAAAAAAAATGAACGCATGTTTCGGAAGCAGAAGGGCCAAGAAGGCAGTGGCAAGGTTAGGTGTCAGCACTATGAACCTCATACTGTCTTAGCTTATCAATGAGGTCTAGGACAATGATTACAAATGAAAATTGCTGTACTAATGAAGACAAAGGTCTAAAAAATTAAATAGTGCAGGCCCTACGATAGACGGCAGTATCTGGTGGACAATAATGCAGAAATAAGGACATAAATCACTCTTTAGAGACAATAAACCTACAGTTACAAATTGAATTGTTTACATGTCTATTGAAAACATGTGTTAAAAACAGAAGTGTCAGCCACCATACCTCTTGCTACTCATCTGGAATGCAGAGCCTGAAATTCAGCTTCTCTGCTAGAAGGCAAGAGTCATCTGCTTCCCGCTCTTCTCTTCCAACTCTAAATACACAGCATACTGGCTGACACACAATTTAGTAGTCTTGCGCCATCCTGATCTAAAAACAGTGCTGGACAGTCAAGCTGGATTTAAACAATTGCTTACAATTTCTTTGCTAGGGGGATAAATTTGTTTTATCAGAATCTACTAAAACCTAAACTACTACTCTCTCCTTTGTTGGCTAGGGTGTGAGAAGAGTAGAGAGGGAAGTCAGCAGGAAAAAGAAAATTGCCATTTTTTCTGAGTAGGATGATAGTTATTTTGAAATAAATAAAATTTAATTTCATCAAGCCAAACTACAGGAGTTTGCATTATTGAAGAGATAAAGGTCAAACAAGCAAAAGAGTGCAAGTCTTCATAAACCCAAAGAAAAAAAAGGCCTAAAAGGACTAAGAAGAAACATAACAGCCACCCAAAACATGTCTTAACCACAGCCATTTTCAATTTGTACTCACTTTAGATCTTACAAAAATCCATACCATCCCATTTTGAAGATTCATATATTCTTTGGCTATGTGAACTCATAACTGAGAATACAAATTCATCCCAATATATTTCTTTTTTGACGCTAGGGGAAAGGTTTTTTTTTTCATAAAGCAAACCACTGTAATTTTTAAATTTTTTTTTCAACTCCTTTTAGGCAACGCCTTTAGAATTTTTGCTATAGACAGTAAGCCATCAGTAGCCAGCTTCATTTTTAGAAAAAATATGAAGTTTATAGTTCATAAAATACACATTTTAATTATACTCACCAGGTACCACTTGCATTTTAAGGCAAGTGTTAAGCTTTAAAATCTGCATTTTTATTGTCTATAAATTCAAAGAGGGAATATTTTTAAACTGTATTGTGTGCATATGTGTATGTGTATCCAGGCCTCAACAGATGTCACAAAAGCAGCAACATAAGCCAGGAAATTCCTAATTAAGGTCAAATAATATCAAATCCATTAGAAATGCAATAGTGAATAAAAATCAATATAGTAGTGGTGTTATGCTCTAGATCTAAAACATGCCCCCAAAGGTCTCACGTTTGGAGGTGGGGCCTGGTTGGAGGTGAGCCACTGGGGGTGGGCAATGAATTGGAAGGGTATATTCTCACCCCAGCTCCTCCTTTCTGCTTCCTCACTCCTATGATATAAGCCACTTTCCTTTGTCTGAACTTCTACCATGTGGTTTCTGCACCAGAGTTGGCTGAACATGGACTGAGCTGTCTAAAATCATGAGCCAAAATAAACCCCCCTTTTAAGTTGTAAGTGTGCATATTTTGTCCCAGTGACAAAAAATGATTAATACGGGTGGGGAAGTAGCTCAGTGGTGAAGCACTTTCCTAGTATGTGTAAGTCTCTGGTTTCAGTCCACAGTAGGAGAAAAAGACAAGGTAAGCAAGAAAGACATGGTAAGCAAAATATAGATGTGGTTGGGTAGAGATTTTCGACAGTTTGTTAAACTTGAATTATTTTATATGCAATTTTAAAACTCATGCAGTTGTGGGATGAGCTCCTACACAGACACTCCACCCTAGCACATGTGCTTGGCTCATCTCCAGCCAGTCCATTCATGTTGAGTGTCTCCTACATCAGGTACTGAGAGCCCAGAAAGGAATGAATGCTCCCCCATCAATGTGCTCACAGTTCCAGTTGTATTTGAGCTAGTCTCATTTTCCCAATTACATTATTTGTAGGGTTTCAGGTAGGAGTAGCACACCAAACACTGGTATTGACAAAGTCCATTACTTATTTGTATGAATCTACACAAATTATACATGTACCAGGTACCATGCCAGGTTTTGGTTTGGTTTGGTCTAGTGCTGTTTCACTTGAGGAGATCAAGAGGAAGAAAATAAAAATTGAGAAACATGGCCTATCTTCAGTGTTCACAGTGAAATGGAGGAGACAGACACAACAAAAACTAGAGGTCAGGAGACATGGAGAACAAAAAAGCAGATACCTGCTTAGGAAAGCTAAAGATGGTGTCACTCAGTTACAGAGCAGCCCTCAAGAATAGCATCATGAAGAGCACTGCCTGTCCCTCAGAAGTACAAAGTACTTATCTGTGGCCAAAGTATAAGGGCAAGAAGTGGAATAGGCTGGAAAGGTGACTAAAATTCTGAAAAGCATCTATGCATCCTGCCTAAGGAGTCTGCTGTTACACAAATTGGTATTTGTAAAGATTTGTGAGGAAAAAGTTATTTGTATTTTCTCTACTCAATAACTGAAAAAAACTTTGAGATCTTAAAAATTCTCCACACTACAAAATCTTCATTTACATCAGTATTTCCTATTCTGTGTGCTCTTTGTGTGCACATGCTTCAGATGACAGTTTCTTGGGTATACTAGGTACCAAGGACGTAATGATGAACAAAAATAGATACAGCCCTGCCTTAAAGAAGTACCATTATGAAGTAATTCCTGTGGAGGGTGTGTGAATAGTCTGACAAGTGTGAGATTAAGGAAAAAAACTACCCTGAAGTAACACTTAAGTTATCACAGAAATATGAGAAACCAGAAAGATTTCTTTTACCTACCTAAGAAGTAGAGTCCTCATAGGTAATAAAAAGAGCAAGAACTTAAAGATCCTATGTTCAAATTCGATTTATATCTACATACAAAACCCATTGGAAAATAACCTGCCTGATCAGAGTCACTGAGTGCGCTAAGTGAATGTATGTGATTTCACCTAGAGGACAGTGGCTGCCTGGTCAAGAGTAGGTAACCAGGCGGAGGGGCTGGGGCTGGCAGTGGCATTGGCGGAAGAGGTTCGGCGGCTGATGGCGGCTCAGGGTTGGAAACCTGTCTAATATTACCTCTAGGCCCGGGAGCCCTTCACTGGATTCGTAATGACATCCTTTCAAGAAGTCCCACTGCAGACTTCCAATTTTGCTCATGTCATCTTTCAAAATGTGGCCAAGAGTTATCTTCCTAATGCACACCGGGAATGTCATTGTACTTTTAACTCCGTATATTCATCCACATGCAAAAGACTGGGTTGGTATATTCAAGGTTGGATGGAGTACAGCTAGTGATTATTATACATTTCTATGGTCCCCTATGCCTGAACATTATGTAGAAGGATCAACAGTCAATTGCGTATTAGCATTTCAAGGATACTAGCTTCCAAATGATGACGGAGAATTTTATCAGTTCTGTTACATTACACATAAGGGTGAAAATCATCTGCTTCTGCCTCTGCTATAGGTATAAAGCCATAAATACCTTCTGCAGCAGAGACAAATTTTGACATGCTAACAAAGAGTCAAGTCTGTGAAATGACCAAAGAAATTGCTGGCAAAACTGAAAAATATAATAAATGCAAACAACTCTTACAGGATGAGAAAGCTAAATGCAGTAAATATGCTGATGAAATTGCAAAAATGGAGCTGAAATGGAAAGAAATTTCTGAAAATGTAAAACTCGAATTAGCTGAAGTAGAGGACAATTATAAACTTCGGCTGGCAGAGAAAAACAAAGAAATAAATATTCTGACTTCACAGTTGGAAAACTTCTCCAGGGATAAGGAACTTAAAAGGGGTGTAGAAAACCAAACAGAAAGGAAATGGAAGGTCATAAGCTTCAGCGCAGGTCTCACAGGATCTCAGTGCATGCTCAGAGCAAAATGGGCACATTCTTGTGCTGTCAAGTGCACAGCCAGCTCCACAGAATGGTAACCCTTACGCAACACAGGAAACAAGATGGAGCAGAGGGTGCCATTTACCCAGATGAAATCCAAAGGCCACCTGTGAGAGTCCCCTCTTGGGAAGACAATGTTGTCTGCAGCCAGCCAGCTCAAAACCTTAGCTGGTCTGATGGTTTACAGGACCCTGACCATAGAAAGAAGATGAAAATGTGCCCACTGCCCCTGATCCACCAAGCCAGCACTTATGTGGGCGTGGAGCAGGCTTTTGCTTTGACTCCAGCTTTGATGGTCACAAGAAGTGTCCCTTGTGTGAATTAATGTTCCCTCCCAACTATGATCAGAGCAAATTTGAAGAACATGTGGAGAGTCACTGGAAGGTGTCCCCAATGTGCAGTGAGCAGTTCCCTCCTGACTATGACCAGCAGGGGTTGGAAAGGCATGTTCAGGCCCATTTTGATCAGAATGTTCTACACTTTGACTACTCTTTACTAAGAGTTAATACATATTAGCAGTTTAAAAATATCACCTCAAATAGACCACTAAGGAGATGGTAAGTTGTCTTGCACCACTACAGCACTTTTCTGACTAAGTGCTACTTTGATTTTGGTGTTACTACGGTCACGCTCAGTCTTTGGCTCATCAATAACTATAATTTTAGCCTCTGTTGAGTGTTGTATTTCAAGCCCTAAAGGAAAACAACCTCCAACCCAGACTGATGTATCCTGCAAAATTATCTTTCAAAATTGATGGAGAAATAAGATACTTTCATAACAAAGAGCACCTTAGGAACTTCATGAATACCAAACCAGCACTCCAAAAAATTGTAGACAATATCCTAGGAAAAGACAATGAGGATCACAACCCCAGGAAGCCCAGCAGAATGAATCCGTCAGGCACAACAAGAAATTAAAAGCAAAGGGGAGGATCAAACAAAAAGTAAAAGTCATGACAATGATAACTCAATACATGTCAGTTATAACCATCAGTGTTAATGGTCTCAATTCACCAATCAATAGAAATAGACTGGCAGAATGGGTCAAGAAGCAAGATCCAACAATATGCTTCATACAAGAAACACATTTAATTCAAAAAGAAACTCATAGACTGAAAGTTAAAGGGTGGAAAACAATACTCCATGTGACAGGAATCCCCCAACCCCCCCCAAAAAAGCAGGACTAGGTATCCTCTTTGCAGATCAAGTGGATTTCAAATGAAAATCTGAAACACTCTGGTCCCAAGAATTTCAGATAAGGGATAGTCAACTTCTATGTACAAATCTATTGTGTTTTCATTCCTCTTAAGTGAAAACATAAGAATAGAACTGTTGGTTCTTAACAGTAATACAAGAAATTTCTATATTGTTTTCCAAAATGGTTTTATCATTTTACATTCACATTAGCAGTATTAGTAAGTTCTAACTGGTTCACACCTAAGCTGACATTTGTTCTTTTAAAACTTTTAATTTCATCTCCCTGAGTGTATAATTTGATCTTGTTATTATACTGATTAGTATTTTTCTGATTCTAGTGTTGCACACCTTTACTTGTGCTGTACTGGCTATTTATCATCTTCTTGTGTCTACTTTTCAATTGGGTTATCCATTAATGAGCAGTAAGTTCTTTATATATTCTGGTCATAGGTTATATACATTATAAATATGGTCTGTTTAAGGACTTTTCATTTTCTAAACGATGTCATTTTAAGTTTCAAATTTTGATGGAATCTCATTTATCATTTTTCTTTTATACATCATGTTTTTTATATCCTAGGAAATTCTTGCCTACCCTAAATTCATAAACATTTTCCCTTATAATTTCTTCTTGAAGTTTTATAGTTTTAGTCTTTCATATTTAGGTTCATAGATAATTTCAAGTTATTTTTATGTATGGAAATAAAGGGTTAATTTTTTACATACAGATACCAGGTGTTCTAGTGCCATTTGCTGAAAACACTATCTTTTCCTCTGCTCTTCAATTGAGTTTATGTTCTATAAAACGTTAATCTTTCAAAATTCAGTGGATCATATATGTGTGGTTCTATTTCTAGATTCTGTTTTATTCCAATGATCTATATGTCTTTCCTTACACCAACACTGCCTTGATTACTGTAGCTTTAGAGGAAGTCTGAAAATTAGGTAATAAATATCTTCCAACACTGCTTTTCTTTTCCTTTTCCTTTTCTAGGTCCTTTGTACTCCTACATAACTTTTAAATTTCAATATCCAATTCTTATTTATAGCAAGTATACATAGACCTGAATTTTTATATATACCTTGTGTTTTCTAATCCTGCTAAATGCAAATACAAGTTCTAGGGGCTCCTAGAGATTTCTTAGTATTTTCTCTGTAGATGATCATTGCATCTACATATAAAGAGTTTACTTTGCCAATCCTATCCTAATTGTGTCATTTTATTGCCAGACTATTTTGATTTGGGCCTATATTTCAAAGTTTAATAGGCAGGTGAAGAGTAGGCATATCTGCCCTTGTTCCCCACCTTATGGAGAAAGATTGTATTTTCTCCATTCATATAAGGCATTTTTGCTGGAAGTATGGAGTACATGGCTTATCTGTTGAAAAGGTTCTGTTCTACTTCTAGTCTCCTGATAGGTTTTAGCATGAACAGCTGTAGAATTTAGTTCAATACTTTTTCTCCAACTAGTGACAGGATCATATGGCTTTTTCCTTTCCTCTGTTAAAATGATAACTTTTGGGGGTGGATCTTCCAATGCTGAACCAACATGGCCATCCCTATAATAAAACCACTTTCTACATACTGCCAGATCTGACTAATAGTTTTTGTAAATAAATTTTTGTCTATGTGTGTACTTTTTTCTTCTATTATCTTTATCCAGTTTTAGGATTAGCACAATGTTGATTTCCTAAAATGAGTGGAGCAGTGTTCCTTTTTTCTGCTTTAAATGTTTGATATAATTTATTAGTTAAAATGTATATGAGCCTGTTGCTGTCATATAGGTAGGTTTCCAAGAAATATACTTTCTTTAATAGGAGCTATTCAAATTTTATATTTCCTCCAGAGTCAGTTTCATTAGTTTGTCTTCCAAGGTACTTCTTAGAGGTTGTCAAATTTTATTTCAAAAAAGATTTTTGTAATATGCTTTATATATCCTTTTAAATTCTGTAAAATCTGTGGTAATGTCTTCTAGATCTTGATATTGTAATTTGAAAAATGTAAAATTGATACTGTGTAATAGGAAGAAAAGGTCTAAAGGAGTAGGGGAAGTAGGAGGCATAAGGGAAAGGAAAGAAGGGAAAAGAAAAAATATGAGAAAAGGAAAAAAATGGAAACAAAGCCTTTGCAAATAGGGAAGGGTGGAGGGGGTGAAGGGAGGGCAGGGAAATGAGAAAAAAATAAGAACCAAGATACATCATGTAAAAGTACAAGATCCCAATGATGAATGTAACTGTATTTTATACCTAAAATGTACCAATAAACTTAATGAAAAAAAGAAATATCCCTCAGATATGAGATAGTCATAAAAATGAATGTTTAAATGATAAAGTTTTATTCAGTTTTTTAAAGTTTTATTCAATTTTTAATAAATTATATACAACAAAACACTAGCCAGATACTCTCCTTATATATTATTCTCTTTGGCATAATAACTTGATTTTTCTTTTTTTAATATTAGAAAAGAGAAATAAATATAATCACAATGTATTTCAATCTAAGAATTACCATTCTGGGTCAAAATTTTTTCCTATTTGATCCTACATACACATATTTAATCCAATGAGCTACTAGCAATTAACTGCCTAGTCTCACAAAGCATATTTGTCTCCTCCAAGTTAAAAACTACAGATGGCATGAGGTGTTCCTGACTAACCTCTCATTAGTACCACTGTCTGAATAAAAAGCATTATAATTTGTTCTAAGCAGATTTATCATACTGTGAAGCTCTTCCAAGATTTTTCCTGATAGCCAGCACATCCACCAAGACACTACTTGAAGTCTAGATACATAACAAAAATAAATTGCTATCAGATTATCTTTATTTTCCTTAATAAAATACACACTGAGCACAAAATTCACTCATGTATCATCATTATTGAACAAGTATAAATAATACTAAGAATTCAAGTACAGTCAAGTGCACCATTTATTTCCTATATGTTAATATGTAAACATAAGCTAATTATATACATCATGTGCCTTTGGCCCAGCTGCAAAATAAAAAACATCAAAAGAAACACTGCACCTGACTGTTCAACTGCATTCTTACTAAATGTTCGTACCAATGTCTAGTAGTTACAGTTACAACTTTCATATCATTTAAACACCTAAGTAGGCATTTACTCCCCACTGGTGAACATCTCAAGAGTTATAACTCTGTTTGTAATAACAAAGTATTGCATTTCATTCCTAAACACTATTAGAGAAATTATTCCTAACCAAAGTCCTCCCTATGTCAAAATAGATATTATTTACAGGTATTATGTATAGAAAACAAGAATGCTACCTTTTTGTTTTGTTTTGACTTTTAGAATAAACATAAAATGTCTGAAGGTTGTCTATTAACAGTGTTGGTCTTTGTATGTTCAAAAGGATCTTACTTCACTGATATCACTTGCTTTTAATTTTAGCATCTAGTACATGACTCTGACATACTGAAACTGCTAGATGATCTGAATTTAAATGACTTAAAGCATATACTTAGAGGAGCAAAAAAAAAGTTCTTTAATGTACCATCAAAAAAGCAATAACTGACATCAACAAGATTACAAATATCCAGTTGAAGGCACATGGAAGGATTTACTACTTTGTCATCAAAGACTCTCCACTTAGTTCAAGATCAGGAGTAGAATCCACTCTGGGAACTGTTGATTTGGCTTCATTTCTTGAGGTTTCCTTATTGGCAGTCTCTTCTTGTTTTTCCTCTAGTTCCTCTATGCCAGATGCTTTTGCAATTACTTCGTTTGTCTGCTCAGTAGCTGTTATTTTGTCATCTGTCTGATCTGTACTATCATCGAGAACATCTTGTTCTTCTAAAGATTCTGAAAAGATAGAGATTCGAGACTTCAGGAACACCCAAATGTCAAAATTGTTAAATAAGGCAAGTAAAAGATAAATGCACACATGCACGTGGGCATATACACACAAACTAAGAACAGCAGAATGGGCTAGTTATACTTAAAATATTTTTTTCTCCAGTACTGGGGCTTAAACCCAAAGCCTCACACATCCTAGCCAGGTGCCCTAACCCTGATCTACACCCCCAGCCCATTCAAATCTTTTAAAACAAGTAGTGAATCCTCTATAGCATACCATTTATGAGTTAGTATGAAGAAAAAAAAATTTGAATAAATCCATAATTGTACTTTTCAATTTCCATACAAAATAAGCTCCTAAAGATACATTTGTAAGTTGAATGTCCAACATTCAAAGTCCTAACAGAATCATGTGCTGTAAGATAACAGCCCGGCACACACAGGTACTGTATTCACTACCAGGTCAGACTTCTTGAAAGGACTATTTCAGTAGCCCTGCCTGCAAGCAACATGTCAATGTGTACTTTTGTGCACATGCATACATGCATGCATATGTGTGTGTTTAGGAGGTGCTTTCCTATCTTTCTGTATCTCTATTATTCAAGAACTGAGGAAACCAGAATCCACTTTTTTCAAGGGCATGACAAGTCTCCCATTATCTCTGCAAGACAAGTGCTCAGTATTTGGGGGGGGGGGGGGGGGGGGGGCACCGGGGATTGAACTTGGGTCCTTGCGCTTGCAGAGCAGGCAGCGAAACCACTGAGCTAAATCCCCAGCCCAAGTGCTCAGTATTTAAACCTCTGTCTGAATCAGAATATGCTATATACCTAGCATGCTAGAGAGATGAAGGGAAAGATCTTTTTCCTCTTTTTACTAGCAGAAGGTAAGTAAAGTTCTTGGTGTTAACCTTGAGATTTACTCCTTTTAACACATTTAAAGTGTTACTAAATTTAAATTCCTTGATAACAATTTAATGACAATTTTATTAAATAAATTGCCTTCAATTCTTTAAACTTTAGAGTAGGATGAAGGAGATGACAGAAGACACAATTTCCAAGTCAAAGATAAAAATACAGCTTTGTGGTATTTTTTTTAATAAACAGCAATTAATATTCTTATTAAGAAAAACATGGTTATGGAAAGGAAAAATTATAAGAAAGGAAAAAAATGGAAACAAAGCATGTAAATAAGGGAAGGATGGAGGGGTGAAGGGCACACAGGTAATGGGGAAAAAATAAGAACCAAGATACATCATGTACAGGTACAAGCACTTTAATGAGGTCTTTACTGTATGAAAATTTCATTTGATCACAAAAAGTAGGAAGGAATAATCATAAACCATATTTGTGACAAATATCATAAAAGCATTACTTGTATTTTAGTGTGATACTTAAAATGGCACTGTTGTACCACTTGGAAGCTTAAAATCAAGGTATAAAAGCAGTAGGTCACTCAAGTTTTATATGAATATTCCACAGCAGAAAAGAAAAGCAAAAGAGCAAATAAAACTCCATAGACATGTACAAATCATTTCTGCTACAAAGGGAAGTCAATTCTGTGCAAAACTTAAGGTGTGCCAACCATTTATAATTCTACCCTCACCAGGTTAGAATTTTAAGTGTCACTGTTTTCCACAATTCTCTGGTCATAAAGCAATATTTGCTTGGCAAAAAATGTATAATCTATATAGTAAGCCTTCTGATACATACCAATAAAACACACAAGTTAAGCAACAGCAAAAAAACTCAGACTCTAGGATGCAACTCACCAATAAACATGTTTAAGTGAACAGAGGACCACATAGTTTTGTCACATTCTGACAGACTGCTTCAATACTATGCTAAAATGGGAGAGGTATCAAAGTTCAAGGTTTATCACATTAAATTTTGTGATATTAGTTTTGAGAAACAGATACTTAACTAGTCAAAGCCAATTTTAAAATTCTCAGTTCATAAAAAAAGTTAACACAAAGAGGAACTACAGTACTAAAAGTTTAAAATGTCTATAATATACAAATTCAAAGAAGTATCATGTGCTACTATTAAAAAACATGACAAAGTTTCCAGTCAATATTGTATTTCAGAGAATATACAGAAGACTAAAAGAATAGGTGAAATGATGAGTAGGTCTTGAAAATAATCAGCCTACTAATAACTACTTTCCTTTCATTGGGTTGATTTTCAGAAAAGCAATAGTAGTAACACTACAAAAAAGTTGGTACGTGACATGTCTATAATGCAAACATCAGTTAGTCTAAATGAGATAGCTATTTTATGTTTGGAAGCCAATTCCATGTAAGAAAAAACAAGATCTAAATGAACTAAGTATAAAAGATTAACAGAAAACTGCACATCAATTTCATAACTAAACCTCAGAGGTTTATAATAAGACTACCAATGCCCTACTCCAAAATAACTTATTTCTATGGCAGAGTAACATTTGACTAGTCTAATAAAAACAGTGTATTTTTCCTATGAAGTTGTAGTTGAAAATAGCTTAGTGGCATAAAATACATTTCAGATAATATTTTTCTATAAAATACTAAAAAAAACAAACAAACAGCATTTGTGTTCTCACTAAATAAAAAGGTCTACTCTTGCCCATATGACCCAGTTGAAGACTAGGGATGTAAATGTGGCCACCTTAAATAATTTAATTCTGTCTGTACAAAAAATTTTTTAATCAACTTTGCCATCTATAATGCCAAGAAAACACTCTATCATAATGTGACAAAATATCCATGGAATTTGTTTCTTTCCCTACTCCTGGCTCCTCTGCACATCAATATTCTTGAGAGAGTTTTTCTATCAAATAGCAAAAATCAGCAACTAGTTGTCCGGGTAAAGTCTCAACTCAGACAACTCAAATTCATAAAACTGAGTGTAACTGTATAATGAATACCATTGCCTCACCTATAAGCCTCACATATGCAGAACACATATAAGTACTTCACCTCACCTTCAGGTTTTTAGGTTTTTTAACCCTATCTCTTGAGCAATTTTCTAAGGAAAGTAAAAAATTAACTAGCAAAATAACTTCACTTGTTTTTGCCTTGCTAACATAAAAACTTTGCCTTCCTAGCCAGGAGTGTGGCATATGCATGTAATCCAGGCTGAATCAGGAGAATCACAAGTTCCAGGAAGGCCTGGGTAATTTAGTAAGACCCTGTTTCAAAATAAAATTTTTAAAAAGGCTGGAGATATAGCTCAGTGATAGAGTAGTTGCCTCACATGTATATGGCTGTGGGTTCAATCCCTTGTATCATTAAAAAAAAAAGCCTTGCTAATACATCAATCCTCAGTTATGTGTAAGACTTATAAACTTATGCAAAAAACATCATTAAATTAAAATTGGCAATTTGTCCTCAACTTCAAAGGTTTCAAACAAGGTTGTTTTTATAAGAATTTCCTGTTTTAGGGTCGGGGCTTTAGCTCAGTGGTTACAGTGCCTGCCTCGCCAGCACAAGGTCCCAAGTTCGATCCCCGGTACCAAAAAAAATAAGAAAGAATTTCTTGTTTCATGGAAAAAGGTAAACATAAGGAACAAAGACATGAATATTATTCCAACTCAATCCAATGACTCAATAAAATTCAAATTATAACCACTTTTCAGAAAATGGCTAGTTTTCGACACAGAATATCATTTAATTATTTACCATTGGTGAACAAATTAAGTATTATTTGTTTCATTAGTAAGCTATGAGTTAAAACCTTATTAGGTGGAGATGTTTTAGAGAAAGTAGTCAGAAACCCAGAAGATCTCTATATTTAAAAAAAACATGCAACTCAGGCAAATGTACATCTTGAGAAAGCTAAACATAATTAAATATAAACAAAGGCATAAAATTTTTGGATCTGATAAATACACAGAATTCAACAAAATGTTCATTATCACATAGTTTAAGACCATCATAACAAAAATACCAAAAGTAGAATTTTCCCTCACTCAACATGCCCTGATGGCAAACATATTCTGTATAAATGAAAGGAACACCAGAAATCAGACTACCAGGGAAATTTTCACCATATATAAATTTTACTTTCTATTTTTTGATAGTATTGTTTAGATACCATACATTTTACTATTAGTCATATAAAAGCTATTTTCTACTAAAATAATTACATGAAACCTAGACAAACACAACTGAACAATAAAAACATGCTAACCAAAAAAAAATATCTCTGTACTAGTATACCAATAATGTAGAAAAGATTACCACATTAACAAGAATGCTATGTATTAGGTATTTTAGAAAAGCATGTTTTTTTATAAATTTGATTTTATTATATCCCGTTTCTCCCCCTTCAAGCACCCTCCCCGCTCCCTATGTATAAAAGCTTTGAGAAAGCATATTTTTAAAAGGCAAAACTGATAAACCACTTTAATGGTATTTAGCAGAGATTCAAGAATTACTGGACTTCAGGGCCAGGGATTTAGCTCAGTAATTCTGCCATCTGCCTTGCAAGCATAAGGACCAGAGTTCAACCCTCGGTACCAAAAAAAAAAGAATTACTGGACTTCATTTAATCATAAAAGAAACAGGAATATAAAAGCAGTTCAGTTTTTGACATACTATATCTTATATGCTCTCAAATAAAAAAGATAATCCATATTCCTAATTCTTTATGTTTTCTCTGTTACCAAAGTATCAGGATAATAGTCATAGGGAAAAAAGGTATAAATTCAAATGAGCAATTTATGCGAGAAATTTCTTCTAGGTCTCTTTGATGAAAACTTGCCAAGATTCCATATGTTGTTCTAACAAGTATTCCAGAAATTTTAAAAGTCTTATGCTTCATTCTAAAGTCAAAACCTTCAAATATCACAATCCAGGCAAAAAAAATTTAAAGGCTTGTATAATGGAGTGGAAAAAAATTTGTCTTTTATTAATTCTAGATCATTCATATAAATGGTTCTTGATTCTTGCTGAAAGAAAAGTTTAGATGGAAAAAAATTACCTTTTGGGTCCGTCTATAAATTCAGTAACCTGATCACTACAGTTTTTGCTGCTATCAAGAAGCTACTTCAGAATACAAAAATTAAAGTAAGAAAGTTTTTCTTTTTCAGTCCTTAATTTTCTACATCCCTGAAGAATTTGGAAATCAGAAGTGTAAGCTTCTAGCTATATTGGCTGCTGGCACAGAGTAGATGATTGAGATGACATTTTCCGAAATACTTCCAGTTGTTTACTAGAAGAATCCAGCTTTGAACTGATAACTCTATCACAGGGTGGTGATAGGAGTCTTTGAAAAGTTTCTGTCTTCTGGAAAGCCAAGGAAGAAAAGGTGCTCATGGCCACTTGGGTGAATCCAAAGAGAAGCACGAAAACTGCTACTTCTCTAGAAATGACTTTAACTAAATGGAACTGTTGCTTCACTTTCATCAGACTTTGCCTCAAATTTCCCTCACTTATTAACATTACCTTATTAGGGTTGAGTTTGAGCCAGTTAGACTTCATTCCAGAGAGTTCAGACAGAAAATGAGACATCTGGGGTATTGTCCCTCCTAGATTAGATGAGAAGGAAAGGTAAAGCTGGGTGTTGTTTGCTAACTATCCAGCTTGACCTTAGCAGAAGAAATAAAGCACGGGACCTATTATAAAACTTTTTATTTTGTTGACTGCTTTTTCTGTTCTTTTCCCTTTTTTTAAATCCCAACTACTGGCTTTCAAATATTCACTTTAGCTTTCATAAGCAAGGTTACTCATGGAAAGGACTCCAATTTTTCCTCTAGGCATCTTCAGTTCCAAGAGGCTCTATGTCAAGGCAGATGGTTTGCATGTGACAGCATGCAGTTTCGAGCATGACAAGCAAAAGAAAAAAATGTGACTGTCTGGAGTTGATATTGCAGACTTGAAGAAGACGAATGCATTCATTCAGTGTCACAAGTATACAGGCCTCCATCATAGCTTTCCATATTCAAATTAATTTTGGTGATTGTTACTAAGCCAAAAGCGAAGCCTAGCTCAACACATACATTTTAGGCTCACTCTTCAAAGTCTGAAAAGAACATCAACTCTCACACTAAATTTCTGATATCTGAAAATTTACTGCTTCATGTAATGAAGCTTCAGTTGAAGCCAACTTTGCAAAACTTAATGTTTTAAGAAGAAATCAAATATATGTAAACATAAGTCCTAGAAAATAAAAGTATGAATATTGATTGCTAAATAAATTGTGAACTGAACTTCCATTATACATTCTACACCAAATATTGGACCAAACTATCATGACCTATGTATGAACATTTAGCAATGTTCATAATCTAGAGGTGATTAGCAAAGAACTCCTGACCAAATATTAATAGCAAGAAATACCTTGCTATTAATAGATCTCCTATATTCACCCTTTCCATTATTTTTGTAATGAAACTTCCTCAAAAATTCCTAAAATAGAATGGCAAGGTGAATTCTAAAACACAAGGTTCAAATAAATTCTATTTCTGTAAGATAAGTTTGATTTTACAAAGACAATATTAATCTC
This sequence comes from Heterocephalus glaber, assembly GCF_053883595.1. Taxonomy (NCBI): domain Eukaryota; kingdom Metazoa; phylum Chordata; class Mammalia; order Rodentia; family Bathyergidae; genus Heterocephalus; species Heterocephalus glaber. The sequence continues at coordinate 55,218,879 of NW_028258143.1, forward strand.
ATGGACCTCTGTAGAACACAGTCCTATTGATGTCATCCAAAAAATGCAAAGATGACCTTCCAATTCCAAAGTTTCTTGCTTTCTGGTAATTTCCACCAATTCGAGTGGTAGACACATGCCTATTTTATCAATGTTAATCATAACTCTCAAAATATTTCGTCCTTATAGTTTTTTTCATAATCTAATAATCTGCTTTACTTGGTTAAATTTTAAAAATGATTCTATGAAAATAATACCAGTCAAATTTCCCAACAGTTTTTAGAAGAGCTGACTCTTTATATATTTATCTAGCTGGTGCTAATGCTATTTATCACAATTTAATCTGTATTCTTAAAAATTTTTTTGGTTCTGAGGACTAAACCCACTGAGCTAAATCCTCAACCCCTAAAACTTTCATTTTAAAAGTGAAACATATCTCCAGGTGTGGTGGTACAGGTCTGTAATCCCTGTGCTCAGGAGGCTGAAGCAAGAGGATCACTGCAAGGTCAGTCACCCCAGGCTACATGGTGATTTCAAGGCCAGCCTGAACTACATAGTGAGACCCTGTTTCAAAAGGCAAAAAATAAAATAAAATAGAAACATATCATACCACACAGGAGGCCATCAGAGCAACAGCTGACCTATGCATGCTGCAAAATGATAAATTAATCCAGTTATCTATAAACATTATCCTTTTAATATTGTTAAACAACACACATTATAAAGAGACAAAAATTGACTTATCCATACCTTCACTGAACTGGTTCTCTGATGAAAGCATACCTTCTGATGGCAAAGGACCAACTGAACTTGAGCTTTCCACTGCCTGCCTTTTCTCAAAACTAAACTCTGGAAGTTTTGGGGCCTGAGGTCTGGTTTTTCTCGCAGGATTCAAGAAAAAACAGTAGGCACATCGAAAAGCTGCAGAAAATTTTTAGAAAATAAGCAAAATTACAAACCAAAGAAAGTTCAAAGACTAAACAGGTAATTCAGATTACTTTTGCAAAGAGTTGAGAACATTTCAAAAGTTACTTATACCTTGTGACATGTATGTGTTACTTTAATAATACTGTGGTTAGTATTCTAACCAAAGCTAATTTTAAAGCATACTTCCTATTCATTATTAGAATACTAATTTTAAGGCAGGAATAGCATAACAAGTTAAACAACAGGTTAATGGATAGCAAAATGATATTAATAATAATTTAAATGTATTACTGAATTTGTATTTCTAGTGAATAGAATCATTAGATATTCTAAAATCCAGAAACTTGCTCATTTGCTCAAAAAAATGCAGATGTCATACTTCAAAAGCATGGTTTATCACATGAGTATTTAATAGTGGCAGCAGTAAGAATCATCTATGTGTTTAAAAGAAAATAGGATGTTTAGATCCCACTCCAGATCCATTCAGACTCTTGGTAGGTGGGTACTGGATATCATCATTTTCTAAAGCTCTGCAGGTGAGTTTGAGAACAACCACCCTAGAGGCTGATCTTTATATGAAGAAGAAATTTGAGTTGTCTTCCCTGTTTTGCTCAGAGTATTAAATATGCTTTGCCGACGTGTACAGAGATTTTTGTTTTATTTCTAAAATAAAATTGCATTATATGGGAAGTGGCATAGAATGAAATATTTAAGAGTAAAATATTGAAGAGTAAAATCTAACTAGCCAGTAATTCTTACCAATGTATTCAAATTCTTCTTTCAAAGCCATGCCATTATGAGAAAAACACTGTTGACATATAAGGGCGTACCTACACCAAAAGAAAAAATGAACATACCAGTTACAAAAGAAGACACAGCTCATAAAAGAGGTTATTTTAGCCATCACAGCTAATAGGTCATTAACAAATTAGATGTTACTTAGTATATCATAAACGACATTCCTTAAAGCAAAAGTTAACCAAAGCTAAAATATCAACCATTTAAAAACAAAATATCAAATTAAAAAGAAAACTAAGCAACAGTTGAAAATATCTTTAAGTAAGCAGAAAAATACTTGATAACATAACATTTAAATTTCAGGATTTCCCAATGTATATTCCAAAGGATGACAGCTCCCAAATATTTAGTCACATCTAAGTTTGGAAAAAACAGAACTCTTGTAGAGATTCACAATAAATATTATTAAAACCCCTGAGAAGTCTTGCAGTAAAGAAGTGCATTTTTTGTAATGTAGTCTAAAAGTTAATTTCTATACATCATGGCTCCTGTACTTTTCTCAGGTACACTTAAACATCCTCTTCATTTTCTACTTATATACACTTTCTATTCTCTGTACATATACTCAACAAATAGTTGGCCTGACCAAAAGTCATTCTATTTGAAATAGCATACAATCGACTACATTAACATAAAAGGCTGGTCCATTTAAAAATCATATTGTTCTGCCACCTGCCTCTCAAGTGCAAGGACCCGAGTTCGATCCCTGGTACCAAAAAAAAAAAAAAAATCATATTAACTAGTAAAGTAGTCAAACATTCATTTTACTATACAATGATGTCTGTGTGTGTGTGTGTGTGTGTGTGTGTGTGTGTGTGTGTTTGAATGTGAGCTCCCTTTTCCTTGAGACAGGGCCTCTCTATGTATGTAGTCCATGCTGGTCTTAAACTCACTATGTAGCCTAGACAGGCCTTGAACTAACAGCGATCTTCCTGCCTCAGCCTCCCAAGTACTGGGATTATAGACATGACTCATCACACCTGGCTGATTTTTTTTAAAGTTTATACTACAATAATTGCTCTACTCATATCATACCTATGTTCCTAGAGTTATGACAAGGACCAAATAAGGTAATAATTAGAAAAGTACTTTGACATCTATATATTAAATAAATTAAATTGTTCTCATCATCATTAAAATGTTACCATTCCATACTGGCACCTATAAAAGTCCATTTCTTAACAACTTACCAGGTTTTTACTATTTTTATGCTCTTCAAGTTTAAAAATTTCAATGAAATAATTCAATTTCTCTACATTAATCTTACTATAGAGTTAATATTTTTTACAAATGAGTTTTAACTATGTTCAAAATCCTACTAAAAACAACTAAATACATACTATTTTAGAGGGCTATAAATATTTTATTATGTTCTAAAAATCAGAAAGTAGGAGGCAAAAAATCATGGAGTGCACACACACACACACACACACACACACACACATTGACAAATTTTTTCATTTTACTTCATCTACCACCCAAGCAAACAGTACCTGTTTTGTGGACCATCACCAACTAAATATTCAACAATTCTATCCAGTGCACCGCGTTCTCGGGGAAGAATGGGTCTTGCTAAGGGTGGACCTGGAGGATGAAGACCTACCAAATAAAAAATACATATCAAGTTTATATGTATAAGACATATATAAAACAATTCAATAATCAAGGACTACCTATGCTTGTTAGTTTTTAAAAGATTTGAATAGCAAAACATTAATTTTTATAAATCTTTGTAGAACATTTAAATTTTCATTAAAAATACTGTACTACAAAACAGTATTTACATATATACTACATCAAAATCACCAACATAATTTATTAGGAGATAAAACTATGTTAGGTTCTGTGCAAGCTAATTTTCTAAATACCTCAATGCTAAAACCCTTTAATAATAAGGGGGACTTCCACTTTGAACTCTAATGGAATAACAGGGATCAGATTTCCCTTCCTACAGAAAAAAACTATAAAACTGTGCAAAATATACAAAATAATAGACTTAAAGATATGAGATTATCAGGCATTGTAGGTCAATGTTCCCTTAGCAATGAAAAACAAGATACGCCCTGCAACTGCTACAGCTTATTGCTGTGGTGCAAAAAGGGAGAACGCAACAGTCTCCCAAGGTTGAGAAGACAGTGCTAGGAAGACCAAGGCACTTCAGGTTCACATAAAGGCATACCAAAGATGAGAGAAGGTAGAGACAAAGAATACTAAAAGATCTTCAGAGGGGCTCCCAGAGTATTTACCAGACTACTAACTGGTGCATGCATACAAGAAAACTACCTTAAAAATAGAAAAACCACCTACAACAGATGAAAGAGAATAGTATTCATGCAAGGCCAGAAATAGTGCCTGTTTTCATCAACCAGAGTGGAAAATCTCCTAACAAAGATCACTGGGCAAAATATAGAGAAAGGTTTTGTAAAGGAATAAAAAAATTATCCAATTAAGGTAAATTTTACAATGTCTGGCATCAGATCAAAAATAACCAGACACACAAATCAGCAGTAAAATATTAGCCATAAGGACAAAAGTTAAATGAAGTTGGCTCAGAGACAACAGAGATAATTAAGTTAGCAGACAAATATGTTGAAATGTCAATTTTCCATATATCTGAGAATCTAGAGGAATGATTCAGTCTGTTAAGTAGAGACATGGAAAAATACTCCAACTGAACTTCTATGGATAAAAATTATAAAGTCTAGAATGAAAAAATCTACAGATGATGTGAACAGTTTAGACATTACAGGAAAAAAAAAACACTGGAGACCTTGAAGACATGTAATAATAGAAACCACACATAAACATATTTAAAAAGCTACCAAAATTTTAAAGGAAAAAAACTGAGTCATATATGTGTATGTGTGTATACACACACACACACACACATATATATATATGTGTGTGTGTATATATAAAATTTAAGACTGTGAAGAAGAAAGAAAAAAATGTACTTGAATAAATCATACACAAATTTTTTCTAAATTGGATAGAAACTACAAACCCACATATGCAAGAACATCAAACAAATCCCAAGCACAAGAAACATAATTTCCCCAGGGATTTAGCTCAGTGGCACTGCGCCTGCCTGGCAAGTGCAAGGTCCTAAGTTTGATCCCAGTACCAAATAAAAAACATAATTTTGTACCAAAAGACAAATGATCAAACTGCTTAAAAGATACACAGAGATAAGAATGACAGCAGACTTTTCAGCAGAAAAGATGCAATCCAGAAGACAATGAAACAATATCTTTCAAGCTCTGAAAGGAAAAAGTATCAAACTAGAATTCTGAATATAAACATCTTTTTGAAATGAAGGCGAAATGAAAATTTTTTTCACATATTCAAAACTGCAAGAATTCATCACCAAAAGAACTACACTACACGAAATGTTAAAAGAAGTTCTTCAAGTAGGAGGAGAGTGTCAGCAGACAGCTGGATCTACCTAAAGAAATGAGACATGGGCTGGGGATTTAGCTAAGTGGTTCTGCTGCCTGCCTCCCAAGTGCAAGGTCCTGAGTTCAATCCCTGGTACAAAAAAAGAAAAAAGAAAAAAATAAGAAGTACAGTATCTGAAATGGTTACCATATGGCTATCTATGGAAGACTTTTACTATTTGAATGTCTTTAAAAAATAATTGAATAACTAAAGGAAAAAATAATTTATTGTAGGGATTATAATATATGTAGAAGTAAAATATACAATAATAGTACAAGGGCCAGGACAGGAGACACAGTATATTGTTAGATTCTTAAAATTATGCAAAATGATGTCATCATTTGAAGGGAAATTGTCATAAATTAAAGATATATACTGTAAGCCCCAAAGCAAGCACAAAATAACACAAAAAAAGTCTTACAGCTAAAAAGGCAGTAAAAGAATTAAACATATATATATAAAATTAAAGATAATCCAGGCCAGATGTGGTGATGCACACCTGTAATCCTAGCACTCAGGAAGCTGAGGCAGGAGGATCCCTGTAAATTTAAGGCCAGCCTAGGCTACATAGTGAGTTGAAGGCCAGCCTGAAGTATATAGTAAGACTCTGTCTCAAAAACCCAAAATAATAATCATATTCATAATCCAGAAGATGGCAGAAAATGAGAAAAATATTAATACAAAGAACAAATGAGACAACTGGGGGGAAAATCAGGTGGAATATTTAGACCCAAATCCAAAGACATAAATCATTAGAGTAAATTTATGTGACCTAAATAACCTCATAATAAAGTAAAGGCTGTCAGAATGAATTTAAAAAGCAAGACTCAAGCAATGTATGCTGTCTACTCACATATATGCACACACACCCAAAAAGATACGGAACAAACAGATTAAAGGTAAAATGAAAGAAAAAAGATACAAATATATTAACTAATCCAAATAAGTCTGTAGTAGTTATATCAATATAAGACAGAAAAGAAAGGTAATTACACAGTAACAGAAGAGTCAATTTATCAAGAATAATAAGCATATATGAGTTATCATAAGAGCTTCAAAACACATGAAACAAAAACTGATAGAAATATAAGAAGAAATAGACAAATACATAATGACAATTAAAAGCTTCAACATTCAGTTATTGATAAAACAAGAACAAGATGGAAGATTTGAAAAAGACTTCTCTACTACTAACTTAATCTAATTAACATAATACCAGCTCTACCCAGTACGAATAAAACATAAGTTCATTTTAAGAAACAGAAAATATTCACCAAGTCATGACATTATGGGACATCAAACAACTCATTGATGAGACATAAAACAAGTTTCAATATATTTAAGAAGATTCTAAATAATAAAGTATGTTTTCTGACTACAATAGAACTAAGTTAGAAATCAGAAACTGAAAAATCACCAAATATTTGGAGGCAATATAACATCTAAATAACTGATGATTCAAAGGAAAATTAGAAACTATTTTCACTGAATGAAAATTTTTAAAAATCAAAAGTTATCCCATATAGCTAAAGTACTGAAGAAAATTTAGAACACTAAGGATTTATTTTAGAAAAGATAAGCCTAAAGTCCATGACTTCAGCTTCCACCTTGAGAAACCAAAAAAAGTACAAATGAAACCTAAATTAGAATAAATAAAATAATAAAGTAGAACATATATAACAGAGAAAAGCTGGTTTCTTTAGACAATCCATAAAACTGATAAATTTCTAGCTACACTAACCAGGAAAAAAAATTCAAGCACACTAATATCTGTACTACTATACTACTAATATATACTATTATACTATTAATATCTATACTACTATTAACTCCAGATTATAAAAATATTAAAAAGGATAACAGGAATATTATGAACCACTTTACAGCAATAAATGTTGTAAGTTAGATGAAACAAATTCCACGAAAGACTACCACACTAGCAGGGCTCACTCAAACAGATACATATTACTTCATTTACTAAAATTTTGCCAATAACTGTTTCTTCTTATGTTCATGCATAATGGTATTCTATACTTCTTCTCTGATTTAAGAAATTGAATTTTTTAGTTTAAGGGGCAAATAAAATCATTTCCAGAAAGATAACACCAGAACCATATGCTTCAACTGGCAAATTCTACCAAACATTTAGGGAAGAAGTAATACCAATTCTACACAAATTTGTCCAGAAAATTGAAGAGGAGCTATGAGGCCAGCATTACTCTGATACTAAAACCAGATAAAGATATGAGAAGAAAAAAAAATTACAGGGCTGAGGATATAGTTCGGTGGTAAGAGTGGCTGCCTAACATGTACAAGGCCCTTGGTTCAATCCCTAGCACTACAAATAAATAAGTGAATAAATAAAATAAAAATTACAACCCAATATCTCTAATGAGCATTGGTATAAACATTTTTGACAAAATGTAAACAAATCAAATGCAACTATAAATAGATACAGATATGTAAATATATATAAAACAGTACATCATGACCAAGTGAAATCTATTCCAGGAAAGCAAGGACATTTAACATTTAACAATCAATGTAATTCACTAAATGATCAAATATTAGAACAAATTCCTATATGAACATCTCAATAGATGCAGAAAGATCATTTGACAAAATGCAGCATCTATTACTGATAGAAACCTTCAGGTAACTGGAAAGGCACTTCCTCAACCTGATAAAGGACGTTTATTTAAAAACATACCCAGAGCAAACTTCCTGCTAAGTGGTGAGAGAGTAATTGCTTTACTCTCAAGATTAACAATAAGACAATGATATCTATTTTCTAAAAAAAAAAAAAACGTATTTTTATCACTTCTATTCAACATTGTACTGAAAGTTATAACTGGTGAAATAAGAGAAGAAAAATAAAAGGAAGACAGACTGAAAAAAGAAAAATAGAATTCTTTATATATAGACAATGCGACTGTCTATGTAGAAAATACTGCGTGCGGCCGGGGATTTAGCTCAGTGGTTTTGCCACTTGCAGCACAAGCACAAGGACCTGAGTTCGATCCCCGGTACCAAAAAAAAAAAAGAAAGAAAGAAAATACTATGTAATTAACAAAAAAAAAAAATAATAGAACCAGAGTTCAGGAACATTAGAGGATATTAAGTTCAATGTACAAAAATCTATTGTTTTTATGAATACTAGCAATAAATAATTATAAATACTTAATAAAACAATATCATTTACAGAGGCAACAAAACATGATAAAAATGTCAAAACATATATAACATTACAAAACATTCCTGAGAGAAATTAAAGACCTAAATAAATGAAGAGATATACTGCATTCATGTAATAATTTAGGTAATACCTGAAGAGACTAATGGAGAGAAGAGTAACAAATATTTTAGTGATTTACTATCTAAAAACAGTAAGTCATATACTTTGTATGTGGTTTCCAGGTCTGTGTACATAATAAAGTTTATTTTTCTCCTTTAAAAAACAATCAAATGTTATACTTTATAAACTATAACTCCGATCTTGGAAAGCTGAAAGAAAATTTTTGGAAGGAGATACTCTAAATTGAGAGAACATAGAAGGCACTGCAAAGAAATTCAGAATACAGTAAAATATGATACTGCCTTTGAAAACAAGACATGGTGAACACTGCCAAAAATATGAATGAGTTGAATGATTTATTATAGCAAGAATTAATAATTCATTAGTTAAGGAAGTCAGGCAAGGTGGGTAGCAATAGGGGTTAATATGGAGAAGATTCTGAAACATGAAGGGACCCTGTTAGAATAAGCCTTGCAATGCAACCATACAATGTTTTCAAAATGCATGTGACAAAAACTTAAGACTAGCTTTCAAAGAGCAATACTATATTATTATCTTAAAGGAATAAGAAAAATAGTGCTTTATAAATAATCATGACTGAAACACTGTCACTACTAAAAAGGGGATAACAAAGGAGATATCAAAATTACTATTAGCAAAGGAAATTTAGTTTCTAGAACAAGTTCTTAGTATTACTAATCAAGTATATATGACATTGATCACTTATGATATTGGTTACTTGTGCTAACAATGTTCAATTATCATTGAAAAATAAGAATGAAGGTTGTTACTGTAATTCCTCATTATCAAATTTTCAACTTCAAGAAACATGCCAAATTAGATATTTTTTGGAAGTGCTAGGGATTAAACCACGGGCAATGCCAGGGGTGGTGGCACATGCCTATAATCCCAGCACTTGGGAGGCTGAGGCAGGAGAATTGTTGCAAGTTTGAGGGCAGCCTGGGCTACAATGAATTCAAGGCCAGTGTGAACTAAAGGGCAACACCTTGTCGCAAAAAAACAAAAATTTAAGAAAACAAAAATAAATAAACAAATAAACCAATGCTATTGAACATTCTACGCAAACATTCTACATTGAGCTACATTCCCAGCCCTCAAATTAGATCTTGAAAGCATTTGACATAACTTTTGCTACATTATTTTACTTCTACATATTTAAAGTGAACATGTCCACAAAGCAATCTAAACACATAAAACAACAGATTTCATGAAAGTATGTTAAACCAACCCCGGCATAATAACAACTTTTAAAATAATACACCTTCACATTCATGCTGTTATGGACAACAGTAATTAATACAACCACCAAAAGCAATCATTGTAGGAACACTGGTAATTTTTATAGCTTGGCAAATTATCAAGTACCTGCTGGTTATTAATTTTCAAACATATGGGAGCTCTGTGGTAATACACATTAAATTGATTCTCTTCGACAAATATGGTACAATGAAAAAATGAACTATTAATCCACATCATAATAAATCATTCAACTCATTCATATTTTTACCAATGTATAACATAAACAGTCTTTCACACAGAAACTAATTAGAAACTTTAGCAAAACATGTTTACATACCCATGAAATTTAAGCCATTATTCCCTCTATAGCCTTGTGTGTACAATACAGTTATTGGTATATAAGTTGCTAAACTTTTATTTCTTTAAAACTAGATCCACAAATGTACTTAAGTTCTTGAACAAACAGGACTATAATTTATAAATGATGAGTATCTCAAATTAACTAGAAAACAACTGAAAGATGAGTAGTTTTCAATCAATTTAACTAATTTCATTAAAATATGGCTGTCTTGTAGTAATGTCATTATATGTCAAATTTAAAAGTAATTTTGTAAATTATTTTGGAAGTTAAAAGATTTGCACACATTTCATTTGTAGTCAGCTTTCCCTAATTAGTTTATAAATTAGTAATTCTCTAGTCTTCTAAAATTTTATGCTGCGTTTTTGAAGGAAAATAGATTACAAAAATCTAACATAAGTAACATTTAGATTTCTTATTGATTTTATTACATTAATGATCTGATTACCTATGTCGATGACGACCTAGCTTCAAAATCACTACATTTTTATATGTTAATAGTCATGAAATACAAAAGTAATCTAAATTAGAATTAAATATCCTAAAATGCTATTATTATTCAATAATCTAAATGGAAATTCACATAAAATTATGTGATCTGCTAACGCTATGGACTTCCATGCCACATTTCCACTCCAAAAGAAACCCTAGAGTGGTATGCTATATGTACACTACAGAATGAAAATCTTCTACAGAGATACCATACTGAAAAAAAAAGAATACAATAAAATATAAAGACAATGTTAATAGAAGTTTATAAAATATTAATCAGAAAATACTAAGGTTCTGCAACTTAGAAAAAAATCTATAATCTATATTAACAAAAGTAATATATTGAGCATCACCATGCAGGAATATTCTTCCTGAAATATGTTGTCATATTTAAAACTGTCTGTGCAAAAATATATATATGTTTGTGTAGGGATTAGTAAAGAACATAAATACTTGCCAAAAGTGTTCTCTTCTTTCCCTACTATATATAAATCTGGAGCCATTCTAAAGTTGAATATAAAAAGATATGTTATACTGTTGACTACAGAATAATACTACAGTTTTATTGCCATTTAAACAAAGAAGCCATAACAGTTAAATGAGCTCAAGAAATAGGTTTCAGTATCACTAGGTGCCAGCTGTAAAGAGTTATGGCTAATTGAATATGGAACTCCTGCTTAATCAGATAACTGCTCTGCTATTTCCAAATGAAATGCCATTTCCATACTGTCTGAAAATGGCCTGTTTTATTGGTAACCAGAGAAAACAATATAAACTGTAAATAACATTAAATGCTCTGTTTACCCATTCCAGGCACTGAAGTAGCAGGGGATCCAAGACGTCTTGGTAACATGTTTGATGGAAGGCCTGGAGTAACAGTTCTTTCTGGTGGTCCACCAGGGGCTGAAGAGTCCTTTGATGGTCCAGGAGATACTGGAACTTGTTGAGGAGGTCCCTGATTAGAGTTTGTTGGTGGTGGAGAAAGGTTTCTTTGAGCAGCCGTTCTCTGACGAATCTCTGAGAAGAATCAACATACTAAATTTAATATCCAAATACCATTTAGCCGATATGATGACATTTATTAAAATTTTGTAATATTAAAAGGCATTGTAGGGTCAAAATTGCTTATAATAAGGAATCTATAAAATTTAACACTGAAAACAGAGTGCTCAGTTTCTGAACCTACAATTCAACTGTACATATTTATGTCCACATCTTGATCCATCTAATATCACTTTTCAAAATAAATTCAATATAATAAAATAAACATCCAATTATGGGTCACACTTTTTACATTAAATCTTCCTGCTTATGATAAAGGAAAGAAAGCTGATCAGAATAAGTGAAAACTCCCAATATCTGATTTGTTTCTCTAGATTAAAAATAACTTTAAGAAATAAGTGAATATATACACTCTAGAATTATGAAATAATCTAAGTAGTCATAGAAATGCTGAAAAAGTATTCTTTACTATTTAGGTATTACTCCTATTCTCCTTTATACTATTGCTATTTTTTTGAAAAATTTTTTGCCAATACATTCAATAAAGGAAAACTTCCAGTTTCCTCACAAATAAATCTTACTTTAGTTACAGAAATTACTGTATAAAATTTTCTATAACAGGAGTCAGAAAACTGCCAAACCCAGGCTTCTGTATGTTTCTGTAGTTTTACTGGAAAACAGTCCTGCTCTTTTGTTTACATATTGTCTATGGTTGCTTTCACCGAGTTTAGTAGTGACAAAAGAGACAATATGGCTCTCAAAGCCGTTTACTCTCTGGCTCTTTCATGACTCCTACTCAATAATATAAAATTAAACTCTAACATTCCCTATTCCAATCATATGTTACTTGAATGTCAACAGTAAGATCTCAAATAAAGAAGCCCTTACAACTTTTTAATTCTATGTATCATTAAATTTTCACAAATTCTAAATTAGCAACAGAAATTAAAGATGTAGCTAAAGCATTAATGGTAAAAATGCATACTTCCTGAAGCTAAACACTTTAGACTGGGACACCATATGACAAACTTTCATAAGAATGTTGTTCCAAGTTTATAGCTCTAGTGTCATATCTTAGTCCACCACAATCTTATTTACTTGTTAAGGACTTGGACCTTGTAGAAAGGTTTGGTTGGAATCCTGGTTCTAGCTATGTGACCTAAGATAGGCTTGATAAATCTGTTTATCTGTAAAATTAACTTCTTAACTCAAAAAATTGTTTGAGGATTAGACAATGTGTGTTGACTGCTAACATTTACTGAAAACTTAATTCAGATGACAGTGATTTCACACAACTAAGCATTTTCTTTTTCTTTTTATGGTGATGAGAATTGAACCTGGAGCCTTGTGCATGCTATGGAAGCACTCTGCCACTGAGCAATACCCCAAGCCCCTCCAAGGCATTTTTAAATTATTTTACCTATAATTACTGGGACCAACAAATTTTCTAATTTAGTCTCTAACAAGATAACACAATAAAAAAATTATAAGCATATTATCATTATATAAGTGGAACCATGTTTGTATCTTGCTATTTTCCATGTAGTTTATGTAGAAAATATCAGATATTACCTGAATTAATCATACCCTAACATTTCCTACATATTAGCTGGTTACCTAATTAATTCTTACAAAGAATACTTATTAGGGAGTTACACATTAGGAAAGCCATTAAATGTACAAAAGATACTGAAATCAATAAAATCATACTAAGATTTGATAATTTAAACTGTTAATTGAAAAATAAGCCATCAAATACTATAAGTCACTTTTAGACAATTTTCAGGTAATGTATAGCTCAAAAATTACACCTTTCATATAGATAAATAAAAGTTTAGTATACATTAGGCTATACTGAAAGTAGCCATTATAGTTTTACTTCTTAAACAAAAATTTAAGACTGCTTCCTGAGAATGTGCCTTTAAACTGTAAAATATTAACTAACATGCCTTTAATATCAGTCACATGCTACTAAAAGGTGAGGTCCATAACTAGTTGACAAAGGACATCATGTCTAGCAGTCCATAAAAAACTCTTAGCTTAATAATTCTAAATTTAAATATAGGCAAAGAGAAAAAAAGTTACAGAAAAGTCATGAACAGAAATAAATGTAGTTTTACCATTTTCAAAGGAAAAGTAGATTATAAAGGATTACTATTATTATGAATAGTTTTAAACAGCTAGCCACACAGTACCAAATGCATATTTGGTAAAATGTTATTAAATATTCTTTAGTATCAAATTAGAAATATCTACGATTTATCTACTCTTAGCTACTTGACACAAATGTTTTATATTACTGTAAATAAAGTGTCTAGTACTCAAAAAAGCAGTCATATTGTTTATTCAATATTTTCTACATTTAAATGTAAAATACAATCCTCAAAAAAAGTTACCAAGCATTGTACATTGATCAAAATATCATAAGGAGTAATCCATAATGTCAATTCTTGATCAGCGGATGGCTTAACATTATAATCAATGATCAATCAATGATTCAAAAAAAATCACACTCACCAAGTATGAGGACAAGACCCTACTAGTTTTAAATTTAAAATCTAGCAAACAGAATCAAAATGAGATTTTTAAAAAATGACTAACAGACTTTAGGTTCACACTTTTCATAATTTTAACTCCTCTTTTTATTTCATTGTACATGCAAATCTTTTTCAAGTTCATGACATTTCTCAATTCAGCTTCTTCATGAGACTACTTACCCATATGGTTCTTGTAAAGATTAAATGAGAAAATCAACACAAAGAGTTTAGCCAGAACACATGAAAAGTACTTAATAACAACAGCTGTTAGTAGTGCAAACATAAAGGTTCCAGAAATTACAATGAATCAACAGCTAAGCAACCTAGAATTTCTAAAGTAATTATATAGCTAATAATTTACACATTAAAAGTTTTCAAAACATTATTTGTTAAGTTGTGTAAACTTACAATTTACATGAAAATTTAAGTATAAAACTATTTTGCTATTCAACCATTATTGAGATAAAAGTTTTGCATAATACAAATAATTATCCCTTCTTTATTAAGTCAACCAGGTAGCTACAATGTTCACATCAACCTTAACTCCTAGCTTAATACTGATGGAAGTAATCTGCTTAACATTTTAAAAAGACCGCAAGACAATGAATCACTCACAGATCCTCATCTGAAACAATCTTAGAACATGTAACACAGGCACTTTCCTTACAGCGAGTCTCAAAGTTTTGGCAGGCATCTAGATAACAACATCTTCACTCTCCCCACTTTCCAAATCTAACTGCCATCAAGGTCAGTCAATCTTCTCCTGAATTATCTCTTAAACCTCTTTTCTCTTCAACTACATTGCCATAACTTTACCAGTGCAGACCTTTATCTCTTACCTACAATATATAATATCCTAATTGATCTCCATGTTTCAACTTCACTCACTCTTCAATCCTTCTCCACATTACCAAGAAAAATGTTCTTAATCTAAAATTCAAAACCTCTAATGGCTTTCCAAACAGTATATAACATAAAGTCTCACTCTATAATGTTGCATACAAAGTTTTCTGTAATGATTCCTCATTCACACTGAATCCTATCTCCCTGTTTCAGGGATAAGAATCCTATCTTTGTCAGGGATAAGGCACTATTTGCAGTACCTAAAAGTACTACCTTGTACATCTTCTTTACCTGAAAAATTTCCCACTCCCATTCTCAAAGAAAACTATTGTGACTCATGCCTACCTTCTACATTAGTTGTGGTCCATATATATTAGACTGTTTATTTACATGTATACACCTCTTTTAACCAAGACATAATAGGGAGGAACAGCAACTTTAAAGCCTCAGGATGTGGCAAAGTAATTGCCACAGGGTATGAACTTAATAAAAGTCTATGTAATAAATCTATTTTCATCCTATATTTCAATTTTAAATTTCCAACTGCCCATTAACAAATTTACATAGTGTGATAAGCAGATTAGTGGCCTCCCAAAGATGTCCATAGCCTCATCCCCGGAACCTGTAAATATGCCATGTAACACTGCATTCATTAGTAAAAACCTCAAGCCTGGTTAAAACCAACTATTTGCCTGCTCCATACCTACACCCACACAGGTGAACATACAAAAGAATCGTGTTTTAATTCATGACCAGAATTTTTTTTTTTTAGTTCTTTTATTGGTACATTTTAGGTATACAATTCATTTACATTTATCATTGGGTGTTTGTACCTGTACATGATGTATCTTTGTTCTTATTTTTTCCCCATTACCTGTGCACCCTTCACTCCCTCCTCCCTTCCCTATTTACATAGGCATCATTTCCATTTTTTGTTCTTTTCTCATAGTTTTTCCTTTCCCTCTTTTCCTTTCCCCTTCCCCTCCCTTCACCCCTTCATCTTTGGACCTTTTTTCCTATTTCAAATTATCAATTACTCATTTTAATCATTTTAACCCTTGTTTACACTATCAGTTTCTCACACTAGAGAAACTATTTGGTATTTACACGTGTGTCCTATTTATTTCACTTAAGAGTATGGCCTCAATATACATCCATTTAGCTATAAATGACTCTAGTTTTTCGTTCTTTATGGCTGAGTAGTACTCTATTTTATAAAAAAAAAAACACATTTTCTTTATCCACTCTCCAGTTGATGGGCACTTGGGCTGCTTCCAAGCTTTAGCTATTACAAACTGTGCTGCTATGAACATGGGTGCACATATATCACTGTGGTATGATTCTTTTAATTCTTTGGGGAAGATCCCCAGCAGTGGAATAGCTGGGTCAAATGGGACTTCCGGTCCTAGTTCTTTGAGGTATCTCCATACTGATTTCCACAGTGGTTGTACCAGTCTGCACTCCCACGAGCAATGGAGAAGAGTTCCTTTCTCCCCACACCCCCACCAGCATTTGTTATTGGTCGATTTCTTTTTTTTTCTTTTTTTTTTTTTTTGGTACCGGGGATTGAACTCAGGTCCTTGCGCTTGCGAGGCAGGCAGCGGAACCACTGAGCTAAATCCCCGGCCCCCACTGGTCGATTTCTTGATAGCAGCCATTCTTTCTGGGGTGAGGTGGAATCTCAGTGTTGTTTTCATCTGCATCTCTCAAATGACCAGTGATGTTGAACATTTTTTCATATATTTGTTTGCTGCTTTTATTTCTTTGTCTGTTCATTTCAGATACCCATTTTTGAATTGGGTCTTTGAATTTGGGGGGTCTGATTTTTTTCAATTCTTTATATATTCTAGATAGTAGTCATTTGTTTGAGGTACAGCTGCTAAAAATTTTTTCTCATATTGTAGGTTGTCTGTTAGCTCTGCTGGTGGTTTCTTTTGCCGTGCAAAAGCTTTTTAATAAGATGAGATCCCAGTTATTGATTCTTTCTGCTAGTTCCTGTGCTGCTGAGGTTTTGTTCATGAAGTCTTTTCCTATGCCAATGTCAAGAGTTCTACCTAACTTATCTTCCAGCAAGTTTAGTGTTTCTGTCTTCATATTTAGATCTTTAATCCACTTCAATCTTAATTTAGTGCATGGTGATAGGTATGGGTCTAGTTTTAATCTTTGGCAGGTTGAAATCCAGTTTTTCCAACACCATTTATTAAATAGGTTATCTTTCCTCCAATGATGGTGGTTGGCTCCTTTGTCAAAGATGAGGTGGCTGAGTATGTCTGGAGTTGTTTCTGCATCTTCTAATCTATTCCACTGATCCTCAGGTCTGTTTCTTTGCCAGTACCATGCTGATTTTATCACAGTAGCTTTGTAGTATAGTTTCAAGTTGGAGACTGTGATACCCCAAGTCATGTCTCTGTTGCTTAGAATTGCTTTAGCTATTCTAGGTCTCTTATGGTTCCAAATGAATTTTTGGATTGTTTTCTCTAGTTCCGTGAAGAATATTGTTGGAATTTCAGTCGGCATTGCATTGAATCTATATAGTAGTTTTGGAAGTATAGCCATTTTCACTATACTGGTTCTTCCTACCCAGGAGCAAGGGATGTCTTTCCATTTTCTTGTATTCTCTTCAATCTTTTTTCAGAGTGCTGTAGTTTTCAGTGTAGAGGTCTTTTGCTTCCTTTGTTAGATTGATTCCTAGATATTTCCTTTTTTTTAGATGCTATTGTGAAAGGAATTGTTTCCCTAATTTCTCTCTCAGTGAGTCTGTTATTTGTGTACAAGAAGGCTATTGTTTTTTGAGTGTTGACCTTGTATCCAGCTACTCTACTGAATCTGTCAATTAAGTCTAGAAGTCTTTTGGCAGAGTTTTTTGGGCATGACCAGAATTTTAAGCAGCTCTTTGGATACCCTGGCATTTCTATATTTCTCTAATCCATTTATTCCCTCATTCTGCTAGAGAATTTCATGCTCCCAACTACACCTCCCTAAACCTCACCCTTATCAAGAAATCACACACAACAGGAAGATAATTTCCTCTACCTACCTATATCTACCGCATGCTGTCAGTCAGCCCTGATTACTACAAAGGAATTGTCATATTCCTATCAAAAGCCAAATTCTCCATTTATAAACTAGATCCCTTCTCACCTATTCATGGACACCTCTCAATTGTCTCTACTCTCTCCTGTTGTTACCAATTCATGTCTTTTAGGCAATTCCTAGAAGCACACAAACATGTTGTTATTCTTTCATACAGTATGTTTGCTCCCATAGAGAGAATGCTTCCTCCTCCAGCCATCAATTTCACCACTTTTGTTTTCTTTTTTGAGACAGAGTCTTGCTATGTAACCCAAACTTTCCTCAAATTCACGGCGTTCTTCCTGTGTCAGCCTCCTGAGTGCTAGGATTACAGATGTGCACCACCATGCCTGGCTATTTCTCTGCTTTTACTCAAATGAGTTGTTTCTCATTGTTTCAAAACCTTCTGCCATCCAATTCTTTCTTTCTTTCTTTCTTTCTTTCTTTAAGGTACTAGGGATTGAAATCAGGGCCTTGACACTTGCTAGGCAAGCACTCTAATGCTAAAGTACACCTCCATCCCTTTTTAACTGTTTTACTTTTATTTTGAGACAGTGCCTTTGCTAAGTTGCCCAAGCTGGCTTCAAACTTAAGATCCTCCTGCCCTACCCTCCCAAGTAGCTGGGATTACAGTGGTGCCTGACTCTACTGTCATCCTTTCTAATGGTTCTGTGACATCCCTCTACCAATACTGTTCAAGGTCTCTAAGGACTTCCATATTACTAAAATCAGTAGTTCTCAACCTTTGATTTATTTGGCAGCAGTATTTGTCACAGATGATCACTACCTTGAGACATTCTCTTCACTTAAGTGTCCAGCTGTACACTCTCTTGGGTTTCCTATCTCACTGGCCATTTCTCAAGTTTATTTCACTGCTTCTTCTTCTTCTTTTCCCTAACATTTTGATATTAGAGTACACAACACAAGGCCCTTGGGTCCTCTTTCTTCAGTTATTTCTTAGTAACCTCATCCAGTTTTATGGGGTCTTTATTTCTATTTTCTTGGCGTGTGTGTGTGTCTGTGTGTGTGTATGTGTGTGTTTTGCCAGGGCGCTTTTCACATGCTAGGCAAGCATTCTAACACTGAGTTTTACTCCTACCCCCCAGTACCATGGTTTTAATATCATTACATACAGTACTAAGGACACCCAAACATATCTCCAGCACAGATAATTCCTGTTGGTCTGACTCATATTCAAATGCTTTCTTAAAAGTTCTAGTCAGCCGAGCATGGTGGCACACGCCTATAATCCCAGTACTTGGGAGGCTGAGGCAGGAGGATAACCATGAGTTCAAGGCCAGCCTGAACTACACAGAAAGATCCTGACTCAAAAAACAAAAACCAAAATAAAACAAAAAAAAAGCTCTAGTCAAATGTCTAACAGGTATCTCAAATATATCTAAAATCAAACCCAGTTTTTTTACCACCCCATCTCAGCCTCCTTCCAAAAAATGATCCTTTTACAGTTTCCATAATCTTATTCAGTGGCGATTCCATCTTTTCAGTTACTCTATACCCAAAATCCTTCGGGTCATCCATAGCACCTTCTCTGATTCTGTGTCTAACCCATCAAGAAATGTTTGAGGTTCTACCTTCAAGATATATACAGAATATGCTTAAGTCACTTTAAGCTAGTGGCAGTGGGGTTCAGGTAGAGATTATATTAAAATTTTTAAATAGGTTTTCACTTCCAATGTTACTAACCAAGATTCAAGCTACCTCCAGTGCTTGCCTAGATTACTGCAACAGCTTCCTAAATAGTCTTACTGCTTCCACCTTTGCTCCCTTTGCAGCAGCTTCTCAAATATTAACCTTCCTTTAAGACACAATACTGTAGATTGTGTCGATCCTCTGCTCAAAAGTAAACAAAATTAAAAAAAAAAAACCTAAATGAAACTGAAAACTGAAGTTCTTACCATGCTCCACAGTCTACAAGGCCTCACACAAGATGGTCCCTTGTTACTTCTCTTGCTGCCTCTCTACCACTCTCACCCTTGCTCCATCCAGTCCAGGCCTACTGGCCTTGCTATTTCTAGAGCACTCTGGACATGCTCATCACTCTGAGTCTGGGCTCTTACTGATTCTTCTGTCTGGAATGTTCTTCCCTCAGATATCTCCTCCACAGCTCACACCTTCACTTTTCTCCTATTGATCAACTGTTACCTTGCAAGTGAGATCTTCATCAATAACTCTATTTAAAACTTCAGTCTGGTTGGGGAATGAAACTCAGTGGGAAAGCACTTGCCTAGAGCACACTAGGCCTTGGATTCAATCCTCAGTACTGAGAAAAAAATAAATTAAAATCTGCCCTCATTCTAGGCATCCTTTATTTTCTTCTATCTAAAATTAATTTATTATCTATCTACTCTCAACAAAGGAAAAGAAAGTTTTTTGTCTGTTCTGTTCACTATGATATCTCCAGGGCTTCTAACAGATAGTAGATATTCATGAAACATTTATTGGAAAAAATGAATAAATCAAAAATTAGTACATAAAAACCAAATTAAGTTCTGTACCCTATTAAAATACTGAAAAGAAATTTAATTTTTCACCATCCCTAAGTTTCTACATTTCTTTATTCCACAGAAGCTGTTCAGAATGTACACTGTGGCAAATACCATTTTTCATTTAAATCCAAATTTTATTACTTTTTACTCTAACAAGAAATAAAATCTGTCTTCTAATCTATGATTTTTTTAGAACTAGAATAAATACTAAACATCTAAATAGCAAATAAGTCTATTTAATGTGTAAACATACAGATATCGTTTATTTAATCTTCATATAAAATAACAACTCTGGCTAGGATTAAGATCAGTTCTCTATTAGGGCTGGGGATTTAGCTCAGCGGTTCCAGCACCTGCCTCACAAGCGTAAGGTCCCGAGTTCGATCCCCCGTACCAAAAAAAAAAAAAAAAGACAAGTTCTCTATTAAAGAGAAAAGATCAGGGCAAAACTTTCAAGGTCATCATAAACAAAGAAAATCTGAGATACAATAACAACCAAAAGAAGGTGAAGACAAGACAACTGAATGTAATGTGGCATCCAGATGGGAACCTGGAACTGCAAAACGACATTACATGAAAACTAAGGAAGTTTGAATCAACTACAGACTTTAGTTAACAATAATGTATCATACAGCTACAAATGAACTATGTTGACATAAGATGTTAATAGGGGAAACTGTGTTACAAGAGTAAATGAGACCTCTATACTGTCTTTGAGTAAGGGGGAATTTAAGAACAGATGGGTTGTCAAGTAAGCATGATACTCTTTTAGTGTAAAACCTACGCAAATCAAAGAATATTATGCTCAAAATTTATAATCAATGTAAGCACAGAATATATCATTAACAACTTAGTAATACAAAATAAAAGAAAGATTCCCTTCTACACATGAATCACAGTTCTGGTTCAGCTATCATGCAAGAAAGCTAGTAAAATAAGGATACAACAATTATATTCACTTGGAAGAGATCTTTTCAAAGGCCAAGGGTGTACATATGTATATCATTTAATACTTTTATTCCACTTTCTGTTAAATTCAAAAACGGGCTAAAGTCAAAATACCAAATTAGAGAAAGAGAAAGAGAAAGAGAAAGAGGAAGAGGAAGAGGGAGAGAGAGAGAGAGAGAGGGAGAGGGGAGGGAGAGGGAGAGAGAGAGGGGGAGAGAGAGAGAGAGAGAGAGAAAGAGAGAAAGAAAGAGAGAAAGAGAAAGAGAAAGAGAAAGAGAAGAGACAGGCAGGTAGCAAGTATGAGAACAATGGTTCAGCAAAGAAATACTTAGATTCAAATTGACAGAAGCTGACATCTTAAACAAAATCAATGACTAAGTCACCTATAAAAATGATTAGGAAAACTGAAAGATACTAAACAAGATTAAATTAAAGCTAAAGTATAATTTTTAAAAAGTAGAACAAAGCTTGGGTATCACTTTGAATTTTTTTTAAAGTTAAGAAAAACTTCAACACTAATTAATTACAATACCCCTAGAACAGTGAGAGATACTAGCATAATATATAGCAGAAGAAATGATTTTTTAAAAATAGGTTTTAAGCTTCTTAGAATCAAAAACCATATTATTGTCATCTCTTTATTCCCCAGGGTGCCTGCACATAAGTCATTCAACACATTTTTTACATGAATGATTTATTTATATTATAACTAAATGTTGACTCTCCCTAAAAGAATATCCAAAAGCAGCGCCACAAGAACCCAAAGCACAGAGACCATAATGGTTTTCTATAATTACAATATGACATTGGAAGGAAAAAATTTATTTGGGTTTCAGAAGTTTCTAAGGAAACTAAGATTTTTAAATTCTTGAAACAACTTATGTTGCCTAAATATGAAAAATTCTTAAGAATTTTTAGTAAAGGGCAGCATAAAAGTTTGATTTTTTTAATATAAACTTATTTTAAGCAACAGCAATACCTTTCTGTTTTGTTTTTGGGTCATTTTGTTTTGTTTTGTTTTTTTGAAACAGGATCTCGCTATACAGTTCAGGCTGGGCTTGAACTCACTATGTAGCCCAGGCTGGCCTCAACTCACAGCAATCCTCCTGCCTCAGCTTCCCAAGTGCTGGGACTACAAGTGTGCACCACCACACCTGGCAGCAATAGCTTTCTGCAAAATATTACATTTTAAAAATATATTCATTAAGGTTATTTTTCTTTGCACCAAGTATTATATATTTTGAAGTGATTACTATAGTCACGCTAATTGACACATCTATTATCTTATAGTTACCATTTTTCAATTTGCAGTTAAGAACACTTATGATCTACTCTTTCTGCTTATTTCAAGTATATTATACATTACTGCTAACTAGAGTCACCACATTGCACATTAGATTTCTAGAAGTCACATTTATCTACATAACTGAAACTTTGTACCCTCTGACCAATATGTTCCCATTTTCCCCACTCCTTTTCAACCCTGGAAACAACCATTCTACTCTCTGCATCTATGAATTCAATTGAAAAATAGTACCCAATATACAAAAATGTTTTAGAAATTATAGAAGCTTGGTCTATTGGCCAAAACTTTTCTATAATATATTAAAATAAGCAATAACAGTAGAAAATTTTATGAAAAATAAAAATGTCATTCCAAGTATAAATATAATTTATTCTAATCACTTATAATTTAATAATATATTATAATCACTTGGTTTTATCAAACAATCTTTAAAAAAGCACAGGCTAATAACATCTATAACTAAAATCCTGCTTAAGGATGACTGGGGTAGATGGTATTCTTTCCACACAGCCTGCCAACCAGAAAATCTAAAACTATGTCTTATTTAATATCCATTGCCTTTTGAATATTCATAGAAAGATTTATTTTTCAAAGTTCTAAATGTCATCATAACTTTTCAAACCAGGCTATAATTCTCATGAGTTGCAAGAATGGAAGTTATATATTTAAAAGTAGTTAAGTTCTACATTGCAATAAAAGCCTTACAAATTCTATTATTAGATTCTAGAGAAAAGAACAAAGATGAAAACCAATACAAACTCAATATTGTCAATCTTGGAAATATTTTATGTAACCACTTCTAAAATCTTACATAATATTGAATAATGTAATACTGATGGCTAATAACATGATAATACAACTTGAAAAGAGTATTTTGTAGTAGCGATTTTATTTTCTTCTCATTTCTAAATTATTTTATTCTTTTTCTAAATAAAGGTGTTGAGAAATGGGCCCGGGATTTAGCTCAGTGGCACCGCGCCTGCCTCACAAGCTCAAGGTTGTGAGTTAGACCCCCGGTACCAAGAAAAAAAAAGTGTTGATAAAAAACTTTAGATTTGACAACTTCATCATATTCTCCAAGAATAAATCATAGGTCTGGGGTGCAACTCAGCAGTAGTATTTGTCTAGCATGACCAAGGCCCCTAAGTTTGATTCCCAAGACTAATGAAGTAAAATAAATCATAAAATGTAAGAGTTTTCATAAGATATTCAAGAGATTATTATTTGAAAGGGAAGAAATCTTACAAAATATTGATAAAATTACATAAATTTCAAAAATTAAAGCTAACTACATATTTTAATTATATACTTTAAGCAATTATTCAGTATTCTACTTATTAACATGTTTCTATAAGATTAAAATGAAATAAAATTATTGCCATCTATCCTAAATGATATCTCAAATTACCAAGTTAACATAAAAGCATTCTAAATAACTTTTTACACACCACCAACACACTTGGGCACTCACTTGGGTAAATATGGATCTTCCCAAAAGCAGCAGCAGTTTTTACAAAGTTATTTACCTTGTCCAGGTCTTGCAGTCACAGCTGCTCCGGCAGATGGCGGCTCCAACTCCTGTTGATTACAATAATGTTACTACAGTGGCCTAACACAAGCAGTTCATAATAAAATAGCAGTGACATCACAGTCTTACCTTTGCTTTCTTCGAATCTGGATCAAACCTTTCAAGAATTAATTTAGCTGCCTTATAAGTTTCTTTTTCCATGACTTCTTCAAGCTAGAAACAAAAATCTCCATAAATTGTCATGTTTTAAACAAACACACACACACACACACAAACAGACACACATACACAGCACACAACTTATTTTTCTAAGTACCGGTCTTAAAATAAAGGGAGCAAAAGCCTTCCTCCCTCTGTTTTTCCCCCACTTAGGTGCAGCACAAAATATACGCAGGCAGAATGGAAGACTTCCTCCAATCAAATAATTAAAATCTAGGGCCGGGGATTTAGCTCAGTGGTTTCAACGCCTGCTATGCAAGCGCAAGGACCCGAGTTCGATCTCCGGTACCAAAAAAAAAAAAGTAACAATAATAATAATTAAAATCTAGATTTTAAAATGGCTTCTAACCTCTAATATGTTACTTGTATTTAACAGCTTTACTGGAAGGAAATACCAAATATTGCTAATTGTTTACATATAATGAGAAGAATAATTACATGCACCAACTTCAATAATGGAATGTGCAAAAATCTATCAGCCATCATTATTGGAAGTTATTAGACATGACAAGCAAATGACAGGCAATTCCTCAGATTTATTTCCTCATAGCACTTAATGCTATTAATTTAAAGAAAGTCGTTAGCCAAGAGCTTTACAAAATAAAATCTCTGGGCCAATTAAGTGTTGTCAGCATCGATTTTAGATTATTTATTAGCAGAAGCAATTAGCTTGCTGCAAATACAGTGAAAACTCACTCACTGGGAGAACAGCCATGGAATTTGCTCAAATGACTTTAAAAGGTAAAGCCCTCCCCAGGCCACAGCAACTCCACCACTGCCCTTTTTTTCACACTTAGATTTAAACAGCTTTAGAGGAAAACAACTGAACATAGACTTTAAGTAGAAATTTTACTGAATTCTACGCTTACACTAGGGCCTGTAATTAAAACACTTCATTATTATAGCATTTTATTTACCATGCACTCAAATCACTTTATAGCTTAATATATGGGTTTAATTTTTAAAGTAATCACCAATAAAGTATGATTTTAGCAGTTATAGCCCAATATCAGAAAAAAATTGAACTTTAGTACAAAACAGTCATAGTTATGACAAATACCTAATATGTAAGACAAAATGCTTTTGGAAAAATTGGAGCAGGAACTTTTCCTTCTCAGTGACCACTAATAACCACTTAAATTCATTAAATGTCATATTCATTCCAAAAGATACTTATTTTAAAATGCAACCCAGGGCATGTTTATTGAATTAAAACACAGCTAAAAATACACTGCCACAATAGTAGTTAATACATTCCTCATTAAACACTCAATTCAATATTTAAGAAGCTCAGAGCTTAGACGAATGATTAACCTTAGTTTAGGGAAACTAAAGTGCTTTCCTAATTATTTTAAAATTATGATAAATTCTCAAGACAAGCAAGTTGTATTATCTAATAAAAAAAATAAATCTTTGTAATTTCACAGTATGGAAAAAACTAGGACTGCTGGTAGAGAGAGAGTGTAATAGAATATATCCCTAAATCAACATTATCTACATGGAATATCAAAGAACCAAATCTCTGATCTCTACAAATTAGATTTTTGGTGTTTTAAACCAGTGTTGTACAACACAGCTTTATGTAATGATGGAAATGTTCTACACTGCCACCAATAGAATTCATTAAGCCAGATATGATAAGTAAACACTTAAATATTGTTTGTGTGACTGAGAAACTGAGTTTCTAGTTTTGTTTCATTTTAAGTAATGTAAATTTAAATAGTATCATAGTGCTAGTGGTTACTGATTTAGACAAAACAGGTCTAGATAAAAACTACTGCTCTAAATTTAAAAAGACTAGATACAATTGTGACCTTTAAAATAACATACAAAACTCAGAACCAAAATGCCACTTCAACAAATGACTGTAACTCCTGGTACATTATTCAATGAGTATTTATGTGTGTGCCTATGTTTTATTTATTTATCTTAAATAAAATCATTTTTTAAAGCACCAAAATGTACAAATTCATGCTCATTTTCTTTCGCAGTTATGTCTAACAAAAAGATTCTCATAATAAGCCTAATCCATGCATTTATCTGTACAATGTTTTAAATGAATAGCATGTTTTAAATAGAGTATCAGTGGAAAGAACATGGACTTGAAATTATGAAATCAGAAGAGATCTGGGTTCATGGGCTGGGGCTGTAGTTCAGTAAAGTTCGATCCCCAGCACTGAGGGGAAAAAATGTGGGTTCTAAGCTTATTTCTATTCTTAGAAACACTGAGCAAGTTTGTTAGCCTGTTGCTAGCCTGTTTCTCCTCTTCTACGGAAAATACAGTAATACTTTCTTCATAGCACCATTCTAGAACTTAACTAATGTAGGAGAAAGAGTCCACAACAATGAATAAAATACTGACATAAAATTTTCATTGATACTTCAATTATTCAGAATGGATCTGAAACCTATTAATCCAAGGATTCAGGAATTAAAAATTCGAATTTGTGGGAATTCCTTAAATCACTGAGTTACTATCCTTTTCACAATGTATTTTAAACATACTGATTACTTACATACCGAAGCTTTTACTAAAAGCTTCATGGGCTTTTTTTATTTATAAAGATAAAAAAGGGCTGCCCACTCGGGACCCCTCCTGCCCCTCAGGGGCTTTCCTATCAATAAATATCTTCCTACTTTAAACCTCTGTTATTCCTAGGGGCTCATTCTTCGATTTCTAGAGAACAAGATCTTGGCATATGATATAGTTAACAGGTTGGGAGATATAACATTTCATATTTCATATTTCATATTTCCCACATTACTGGAGGTCCCAGTGAGATACTAATAGGAGGTAAGAATTTACTTTTGACTGTTAAATTGTATTAAGTAACCAAAATTGTCATTTTTGTCAGTCACTGCTTGTGCCTCTTGTAAATGCTTCATACTTTGAGTTCTTATACATTGTTGTTTTGTTAAAATGATGATGTTTCTTTAAAAAAATATTTTACTTTTGTAGACAAAGTTTTGTTTGCTTGATTGACTTGTTAAACAATGCTGAGGAAAAGTAACGTTAGATCGTCATCTAATGGCCTTTACCAATAATTACAAGTAAATTAGAAAATGTACTAAAAATAGGTCTCTGTAAAATCTCGTTTTAAGTTGAAAATATACATGCCTTTGATAAAATGTGGGACCCCAGCTGTCAATTAATAAGGCACTAGGCCGACAGCCGCTCTTAAGACTTGGGGGACAGATTTCACTGAGCAGTCTGGCCCAATCCTCCTCTATACTCTAGAGAAAATGTTGAGCCAGCTCTGCCTCAGTTTCCTCTCTGGTGTGATCTTCCACTGGTGGGGAGGTAAATTTTGCTCTTGAGATTCCCCACTCTCGCCTTTCCAGGCTGACAGTAATGGCTCAGGGGCAAGTTGTCTCAATAACTCACCAAGAGCATGAGAAGAAAAGACCTCCTTTCCTGGTCTCATTTCCAATCTTTCCTGCCAATCTTATACTCTCCTTTGTAAAGGCATGCATGTAAAGTCAGAAAGTATCTCTAAAGTACTCAGTGTCTTTCTCTTAAGAACCTTTAAGTTAAGTCCTTAAAAAATGAGCATTCTTGCCAATGCTGAAGATAGGGAAGTCATTTTCAATCAGGGAACATACACCGTCTCTGGGTTAGATGAGACATAATGGTTTTGTCTGTCCAGGAGAGCACAGAAACTCGATGTCTCCACTTAGTGCTCTGGGCAACAGTCTTCCTTGGGAGACTGACTGCACCTGAGACCCTGTGGAAAGAACCTACTTCTGGGTGAAACTAAAAGGAGCTATTACCATAAGCACAACACTTAAGGGACCAAAACACATTTAGTTTAAGGGAGAATCTTCTCTCTCTTCATAGGTCTGGCTCTTATCATTTATGTATGAGAAAACACTTTGGCTAATAAATTGTAGACTAAATGCTAGCAAGACAGGCAGCTAGATTCCTTTCAGGAGACAGATCTATGATTGTGTGGAACTAGTGAAAACTGGAGTGACAACTGAGAGGTCGTGGTCAGGGCTACTCTCTGGCAGATGCTTGAAGGTCCCCCAGTGGAAACCGGCTCCCAATAGCCCAAATGGGTAATCAGTAGAAAAATCTCCACATAACTATTGTCCCCTAAAACTGGACTCCTCAATGAGGTGAAGGTAACCCTTTCTGTGATCATCACATATCCTCTGTCTCAGAGTGACCTGAAATGATGCTGGTAGGGCCCTTTCTCAAGCCTCCATTAAGAGTTGAGCTATAGGATGGGACTGTTCTCTCTCTGCTAGTAAGATAGACATAAATAGAAAATAGTAACTCAGTAGAGGTTGTTTGACAAATCTTTAATAGGCCAGAAACTCTGAAGCTCTTGGGAATTAACTTTAGAACTCTTTGGCTGCTTTACTACTAGACTGCACCTCTCTAGGAGGCCTTACATGGAACAGCTAACAGAGAAATGGTTTGCATTTGTGCTTTGCTACCTAGGGTTAAAAGGGATCTCAACCAGCTTTTCCCTTCTTCTATGTGCTTGTGGAAACCTGATGAATGTGCCTTGTGAACTCTGAACAATGTGTAGTCTTCGTCTTGCTGCTGGAGGTTATCTAGGTGATCAGATAGCACAGCTGTCTTGGCAGTTTTCTTTGCCAGTTTTCTTCTAAGGCAAAGAACCCCTGAGGGTTTTGTCTGCTTCTGTCTCTAAAAAGCGATCTCTTTTGCAGGAAAAAGGCACAGCCCTTTAATCTATCTGCCTTAGTCTCTCTCAAAGATTTAGAAAATAGTAACTTACATACTTTTGATTATTGGTTTGGCTAACGATGTTTCCTTCAAAAAGACATGATTTTACAACTAAAATCAATTGTATCTTGGGCTTTTGAAATTCATACGAGAGTAAAAACACAAGTTCCCTGGGGAAAGTAGGATTGCATGCTGGGGAAGGGTGGCTACTCCAGTCCAATTTACCTTCTGGCCTCTCTCCAGACAGCAGTCACTTGCCATGGAGCTGTGATCCTAGAGGACGCTCTAGGAGCATAAGGAATCAATCAGAATCATAGGGACACCTTATTTCTGTTTGTTTTTTCCAAAATGTGGGAATGCCAAGTCAAAGTCTCCTACTCCTTTGGAATATATTCTATTTTTTTGGTACCAGGGATCGAACTCGGGTGCTTGTGCTTGCGCAGAAGGCGGTGAAACCACTGAGCTAAATCCTTGGCCTCTAGAATATATTCTTAAACACTGGCAGAAGTTCGACCCTCACATACTGAGGAAGAACAGTCTAACATTCTTCTGCACCTGTGCATGGCCTGCCTAACCTCTAGAGCCAGGATGGAATGCGGAAGGAAGTATTAATTATGATGCCATTTCACAACTAGAATTATACTGTAAAAAGAGGGAAGATGGTCAGAATTGCTTTATGTCCAGATCTTTGCATTAAGAGATAATCCTGATTTGTGTTCAAAGTATAAACATAAGCTGCAAGAATATCAGACTCCTCCCATCCTTATCATTAAACCTGAGCTTTCTACCCTTACCTTTTGACCCTGAGGACAAAGTTTCTGAGACAATCCCAGTTAAAGCTCCATCATGGCCAAACTTGAAGTTTTTCCCACTTGCCCTTTAGAGCCTGAGATCCCTCCCCCTTATCCTCTAGAATCTAAGGGTGAAAATCCCAAGCCAGCTGTAATTAAAACCTCTACAGAACTATATCCACCCATAGCTAATTTTGTTCAAACCCCTCAAAGACAATATCCCTTCCAGGAAGTAACTGGCAAATATGGAACTACCTATGTTCATGTGTCTGTTTTTCTCAGTGATCTAAAACAGGTCAAATGAGATCTAAAAGTTTTCAGATGATCCTGATATGTACACTGAGGTCTTTGAAGAACTTACTCAGACCTATGGACTACATTAGAAAGATGTAATGTTGCTCTTAAATCAAACATTGAGAGACAAGTAGTATTACAAGCTGCTACTACATATAGACACAAATATTATCTTAATTTTGGAAGCTCAAAAGACAGGCAGCTAAGGGAACAACTGGTTCCTACCGGAACACAAGCAGTTTCCTATACAAGCCCCTACTGGCCTGTCAATCAGATAGATTAAAATGGAGGACATTTTCAGGCATGTATTCTGGAAGATCTAAGAAAGAAGAGAACTAAGCCCTTCAATTACTTTAAATTGTCAAGTATTTATCAGGAAAAAGATGAGGACATCCCTAGATCCTGATTTGATACTATAGTTTTTTCCAAAGTCAGTCTTATAATATGTAGGTAGTATAATGTTATGTGTCTCCTCAGAAGAGCTTTCTAGCCAAGACTTCAGCTCTGCTGAATTTTCTAAACAGACAAGACTTATAATGTTTCTAGATTTAAGGCACAACTTTGCAGCCTTGAGGTAAAATATTTAGGGCCTTATTATATCTAAGGGAACCCAAAAACTGGGGGAAGAAAGAATTAAACCAATTCTTTCCTTTACACAGCCCAAGACTCTAAAACAGCTAAGGACATTCCTAGAAATTACAGGCTTTTGTAGCCTTCAGATAACAGGATATAGTGAGATTGTGTGACCCCTCTATTAGATTATAAAAAAAACTCAAAAGACAGCCATATTTTAACCTGGGAACCTAGTCCCCAGACCGCATTCCAGAAGCTCAAACAAGCACCTCTAAGTGCCTACCTACAGGACACCGTTTCAGTCTGTATGTTAATAAAAGGTGAGACATTGCTTTGGGAGTGTTTCTACAAGATCAGGGAGCTGCTCAACAGCCTGTAGGATATTTAAGTCATAAATTAGATATTATAGATTCAAAATAATTTACTTTAAAAAGAAAAGCCCTAAACAATATAGTTAGGAACCTTTATTCTCTTTCAAGAGACAAAAAGCAGCCATTCAGGTTCTTTGATTATTGGTTTTATTTTTCTGCTTGATAATTCAGTTGGAGTCAGTTATAGCTTTTGTCTCTAGAGATATGTTTTGCTAAGGATTGCAGATCTACTCTGGAAAACCTCCTGATCCTAAATGTCCTTCTACACCTGAGATGGTTAAGATTTTGTTCTTGTGCCATACTTAATGCCACTCTTCTGTCCTTTTTCCACTGCCTTGTCCCTGAGAAATAACGTAGTTCTCAAGTGTTTGGTTTGAGGCACTTCCCTCTTCTGTGGCTGTTGGATTTCAAGACAAAGCTTCCAGAGTGGTGAGTCTCCCCTCCCTGGAATCCTTCCAGAGTAAAGCTGACCTTCATTTATCTCTAGGCCATATAGAAAACTGGTCTAGGTTTAATCCTGAAACTCTCAAGAAATAAACATAAAAGTTTTAGTCCAGATTTATCTGCCTTTCAGCCCCTAGGCAAAATTAAGAGAATGGTAAGAATAGGTAACCTGGCTCTGGCCACTTCCTTGCACCTCTAGTCGGCTGCCACTGGCACTGGATGAGATAAAGTCTAAGGGATGCCATAGATTGGAAACAGAACAAGAGGGATAGACAGGGATGCCTTTTTTTCCTTTTCCTTTTTTATTTATAATGGAAAAAACTGTCATAGGTAGACATCTGCAGCACAGCAGGTTTGAGCCTTGACAGGCCTTCTTCCCTCACTGTTTAGAATTCATACTTAGCTCCAAAGAGTGTCACCTAGTCTCTTCTATACCCAAACTTGGCCTGAGCACACCCCCTAAGAGATATTTAACAGTTTGTCCCTTTAGAGGAAACAATTACACGTGGCTATCAAACAACTGTGGCTATAAAAACAACAAGAAGCCTGTGTAGCTGGGTATTCCAGTCAGATAAGCTGCCAGCATAAGGCTTATCTTAAAACCATCTTTGCTGTCACTGGTGTAGAAGATTTTTATTCCTTTTAATTCTTATTGCAAGAGATCTCTGTTAATCTACAAAGTTCTTACTAGTCTTATTTATAGCTATAAATCTAAATATTATAAAAGTTATTATAATTCAACTTGGCCAAATACATCTGAGTGCACTCTTGTTTATAAACAAGTTGTCTTATGTGTGTGTTTGTCTGTTCAATTTGTTTAAACACGTACAGCTGTTATGTTTGAGTTTTTTTTCTTTTGGCATTTTGGATTTTTTTAAGATGTCTGCCTGTAACTCAAGTTGGCTTATAGATAAATATAATTAAAGACATGCTTCCCCAGGTTGCCAGATAATCCAAATAATGTCAACTGGTTTTACAAATACAGTACATATTGTTGTCTATGTATAACTTGGGAATCTTTCATTGGTCAAAATAATGTGTTAATCGTTATGATCTAGCTCTCACACGTCATCTAAATAAAAACTCTTGGGCTTAGGAAAACTACCATACAGGACTCCCCTTGGTAAATACAGGAGCAGCTGCCTGGAAAAATTTATTCCAGGCTTTGTTCACAAAGGGTACCCCAATAATTTCCATAGCCTCATGAGAAATACATTGCCAAACATATTACTGTGATATGTATACATGGGTCATGGTCTAAGTTTTCTGTGGGAAAAGAAGGTTTTATTTAAAATGTTCTTGGTACAAATCAAAATTAAGGGACAAAGGGTTTCATGTAACTGATACTCATTGTTATTTCATGGTATATACATCCATGCCTTCTGGGTGTACAGTTCTTCTAAAATACTGTTTATGGTAATGATCTTTTTTGACTCAGGTATCTATCTGCCTTTCCCTAGCACTCCAGCTACGTGTGAAAAGAGGCACATGTCAAACTAAAATGAGATAACCAGTCAAATAATCTACTTAAAAACTTATGTGATGTATGTTATATGTGTCACCACACTTAGGGATGTTCAATCGCCAAACAGTTGAAACAATGTCATACACTAAAGTTAGAGACCAGACATTATGAACTCCTAAGGTACATTTATAGGCCAATATGTATGTTCTCTTTAGATGGCATCCTACTAAAGAATAATAAATAAGAGTTTTCTTTATGTCATTTAATGTCTTGTGATCAGATGAAGATGTTTGACTAAGACTATTCCATATTAAGATGGACATGTAAGTGTTACAAAGAAAATGTCATTATGATTGTCATGCTAAAATACTATATGTAGCTCTTGATCTTAAGTTTCTCTGAAATATATAACTGTTGTCTGTTAACATTCTTCAGGGACTCAACTACTAAAACAACCATGGTTTGTAAGAAATAACAGCCCTCTGTACTTTATACTTCAAAATTGCTTGACGTTTTAACTATTATAATAGGCTCGCTGCTCCTACTGAAATGCTTATGTCACTGATCTTCTCTTCTGGGTGTTCAACAACTAAAGTTTGGGGACCGAAACTAGAAAAGTAACTGGGCTATGAGGACAGCCAATATTTTGGCCCTGGCCCCTCAAGGTCAACAAAAATCCAGGACACGAACCTTTCCTACAGGATCCTACATCTTTGGTAAGCCACTCAACCTCCTGAGCAGGGAGATTGCTGGGCACAAGAGGACAAATGTACCGTGTGCCAAAGGAGGGCCACAAAGAGGGAAAAGTCTCTCATGCTTTCACTGAAAGCAACATGGGAGCTGAGAGGCTCTATGCATGGCTCCAAGTAATGCCTGAGGAGACTTAGCTGGCCTTGATAGATATCAAGAGGTTCATACTGACTGACACAGGTCTCACTTTAACTTGGTCTTAAACACCCAGCAGAAAAGAATAACCAAAAGAGGTATAAAATAATGCCATCGTAATAAAGGTAGATATAAAAAGGGGCTACAGTCACTGACCCCTTCTGGCAGTTTTTAGCTACACCAGTAGCTGACCACAGTTATAGATCATTAGGAAAAAACTATGGTAGAATCTGTAAGAGCCAGCAGGTTACAATCACTATTTCAATTTCTAAGTGTGACTTTCTTCCCAACCTGCCCTTCCATTCTAGTGTGCTCATACTTAGATTATACACACTCTAATTTCTTAAAAGTTTTGTTTATTCTTGCCTAGAGGCTGCCAAACTCCAGTCATATAAATGGAACCAACAACAAATGTGCTAGAATTCTTTTACTGGGATCCACCAGATGGACCTTGTAAACAACTCATAACTTCTAAATTACTTCTATGATGGATTCTGAAGTTCCCTGGACCTTCTCCTTATCCTCTGTGGAAGGCTGCTACTAGTTTCTCCCAATGGAACCCTTGTTGGCTATATTCATACCAGTCCTGCTGACCTTAATATATGGTCCATGTATTCTTAACTGTTTCTTTGGTTTTGTCTCCTCCAGACTTAAAGCTATAAGGCTTTAAAATGACAATGCCTGGTGCCTATCAAAGGACTTTAGATAAACCCTCTGCAGAGTAACTTTGACTGGTGATCACAACAATGGCCTTCTTCAGCTAGAAGTAGCCAGACTGGTCTTCGACCTTTGCCCCCTCACAGAAGTTAGGGGTACTTCTTCAGAGGGGGGAATATTGCAGATAGGTAACTTAATTAGATATCTTGTAAGCAGTTAGACAAGACAGGGCCAGCCCAGGAGGAGCCAACACGAGGACAATCAAGACACATTCAATGAAGGCCAGAATTGTAAAAGGAGAGAAACTACACACCCTCATGCTTCCCCTGGGGATAAGCAGCAGTGATTGATATTCTAAATAGGTATCAATCACCTGGGGGGGGGGTGTCAAGGTCTTAACCCAGCCTCTCTAGGAAATATCCCTGACCCCCACCCTTACTGAAAATCCTTGTATACTGGCTATGTGACTTGCTTCCCAATTGGACCACCGTTACCTAAGTGACTATACTTGTAACCTTCCTGGATGGTCATGGCTGTGGCCCTCGTTGTACTCACATAGGTTACACCCTATAAAACTTCTCTGTAAAGTGGGGTCTTTGGCTACCCACTCAGGACCCCTCCTGCCCCTCAGGAGCTTTCCTATCAATAAATATCTTCCTACTTTTAACCTCAAAAAAAAAAAAAAGATAAAATAATGGGGTGTGGTGAAGCATGCCTGTAGTTCTAGCTATTCAGAAGGCTGAGACAGGAATATCTCCTTAAGTCTAGGAGTTCAAGGCTAGCCAGGACAAAAATAAGGAGACCCCTGTCTCTAATTAATTAAAAGAATAAAAGTACCTGATTATGAATCAACATTACTATGACAAGATTACATATAACATGTAAAAATAATTTCTATCTGATATAGTCATTTCATTATAGAAAACATTAAAACAAGAAAATACTAGTTGAATGTGATGTCACACACCTATAATCCCAGCACTCTGGGAGGCTGATGCAGGAGGATCATCACTTTGAGCCCACCCTGGACAACTGAGCAATTTAGTGAGAACTTCTCTTAAAATAAAAATAATTTTTTAAATGTGCAGGCCTAGAGATGTAGCTCAGTACAAAGGTCTCAGTGCAAAGGCCCTGGGCTCAATGCCCCAAAAGGGGGAGACTGACATTACCATTCTAAAAAGAATTAAAAATTAAAATGTATTATGTACATATACCAAAACCCCACAGTGAATGTAATCATTATGTACTACAAACATGTACTAATAAAAAAATGAAAATTTAAAAACACACAATGCGTTAATTACTGTACCTAGTATCCTTGACCTTTAGTTCACAAAAACTATGCCAGATATAGAAAGCTTTCTTCCACTTTTCATTAGCTTCGGTCAAATTATACTGAGAGTGGACCCAAAAGCATTTTCAAACCAGAGTATCAGTGAATATTCTATCACATAAACCCTATTGTTATGATGATGAAAATCCTGTCTGCTTACTATGATTTTGGTTTAATGTTGAAATTGATAATGTTTTCATTAATTTAGATTTTATATCATTTTCTGATTTCTAAGAGTATTCCACATGTTTTTTTCTGTGCATTTCTTCTGTTAATTTGTAGCCGACAGTGAATATTTAAACACTAGAAAACACCAGCAAATATTATTTGGCAATATACAACTATAATTTGAAACTTCTAGTGAAATTAACAACCCTACACAGAAACAGATGATGATACTACCAATTAATTTATGGACTTATTTTTGCTTCCAAAACTTATTTCATGGTATATCATTCACAGGATTTATTTAAATTATACTATATGTATACACATTAATACTTATTTGCAAGAATGACTCACCATTAATAAGAGACAGGGCCATAAAAGCATGCTTCTAATATGGCCAGAAGAGCCACACTGATTAGATTGTGCTATTTCTCTTACATGTCCTGTCCTGCACCCAGAAATGTTGACATTAACCTGTAGCTCAGCATGTCAGCATTTTTTACTTTTTCTTTCAACTAACACTTGTAGATTCCTTTGAATCTGTAACATCTGTAGTTGACTGATGAATTTTAATTTCAGAGAATTATAACATTTTCTCCCCATGTTCACAATTTCTTAACTGATTTTTCTTAGGATTTGGAAGAGCATAAATTTCCTAAGAAATGCGAGGAATTACCAAACAGAAACACTATTCTGGAAAAAAAGCCCAGCTTTTTCATGAAGCCATTTAAAGAGGTAATTCTGACTCATGCATTTTGATAAATCTTGACTTTGAATTGGTTTAAAGGAATAATCATGGTGCAAAAGGATTATCTATTGCACAGATTACACAGTGATTAAAACTTTAAAACTAAAAAAATTTAAAGAACCACAAAATACTTAAGTGACAAAAATGTACAGGTCCAAATTTAAGAATTTCTAGATGACCAAAGATTAATTCCAACAAAGCAGTTTTGTTATGGTCTTGAACAGTAAAAACTAGTTCCCAACTGTTGGACTAGCTCCCCACAGCCAGAGTATTATAACCAATAACAATCAAGTAGATAAACATTATGTTCTGTAATTAATAAAATTAGAGCCTGGTTATTTTTCTTAGTCATACTGCAAGAGAAATGCCATACTGAACTATTCTGTAATACTGAAATACACAGTTACAGACCACTGAACTGAATTTCCCAACTGCTGTCAGATGTAGTATTTTTATGTCATTATTCCTTCCAGGGCAATTAAAGTAGTAAATACTATAGTCTGGCTTTCACAGAATTTTTCAAGTCTGCTCTGTTACTCTACAAGATTTTCACCAGTCACACATTCTTCAAGATTCTGTTTTCTGGTTATGTGACATTACTGACATTGTGCTGCTTCTCGTGCCTTAGGATTTTTTGTTTGTTTGTTCTGGTGTTGTTTTTTTTTTTTGGTCTTCCTTATTTTTCTGCAGTAGTCCCCCTTTATCCATGAGAGATGTGTTCCAAGACCCCTAGTGAATATCTGAAACTTCAGAAAGTAGTAAACCCATTACCTATAATAGTTTATTCTATAAATTAGGAACAATAACAAATTAACAGTATTAACTATATAAAATTTAAAAATCATAACAATATAATAAAAATGATTTAAAACTTATGAATTGTTTATTTCTGAAATTTTTCATTAAAATTTTTGGCTTTGATTTTGAGATGGGGACCTCAGTATGTTGCCCGGGCTGGTCTCACACTCATGGGCTTAAGTAGTCCTCCTGCCTTGGTCTCTCAAGTAGCTGGGACTACAGGCATCCACCACCATACATGGTTCATCTCATTATTTCTGTACCACAGCTGACTATATAACTGAAATTATGGAAAGCAAAACAATGGATAAGAAGGGAATGAATGTTTTAATCATTATCTTTCAGTTTGGTACTAGTACAGTTTGGCTCTCACAACTATTCTGAGCACTTCTTTTTCTCTCATCAACAAGCCAACCAACCTACCACAAGTTCTGTATCAGTGAAACAATCAGTATTTCTGCGTTTGAATTTCTGGCTGTTCCATACTGTACAAAATTGCAAAAATATAATAAGATATAATGAACATACTTCCATGTTTTAATATAGAAACATTAAAATTGTGAAGAACCACCAAATAAATGAACATACATACGGAATCCTTCAGTATTAAAGTTCTTTTACTTTTCAGGTACTTAAAGCACGCAAGACCAGTGTCTTTTTTACCCACTCATATAACAATTTTTAACATTTATCTTAATCTTTATCATTTCTATTAGTTCCATACATAATTATTATTTGTGCTATACTTTGAAGTGTTAAAGTTTGGTTACCAACTTGTGCAGGTAATGGAATCTTTAGGAGGTGGAGCCAAGTAGAAAGAAAGAAATTAGGTTACTGGGAGTGTGCCCTAGAAGAAAATACTGGAACCCCAGCCTCTTCTTCTCATTACCTTTGCCTCTCAGCTGCCATGAGATGAAGAGACCTCCTCCACCACAAGTTCCCATGATGATGTAGTGTGTTACTATAGGGCCAAAGCAACAGGGCTAAAGCAACCATGGACTGAAACCTCTGAAACTATGAACCAAGTAAGCCTTTCCTCCTTATAAACTGATTATCTCGGGTATTTTGTCCAAATGATTAAAAGCTGACAAACACAATTTATTTCACACTAGACAAAAATGCATTGATCATTTGCACCAATTAAATTTGATTTAGTAAGTTACCATTAACCGTGTATTAGCAGTAACTATTTTCATACTTTAAAAATAATCACATTTTAAAACTATAAGGCCACAAAGTCAAGATCAACTCACTATATCAATGTCTAAACACCCAGGGCCCTTCCTCTGACTCATGAACCTCTTTCCAATACATAAAAAGGATGTCTTTCACTAGCCTCATAAGAGACACCCATATGATCAGTGTTACTAGAAGAAAGTGGAAGATGGTGGAAAAAATTCTCTTTCCCACCTGTTTCAGCTTTTTGTTGTTGTTGTTTCAGCTTTTAATGTTGACTTTGTCTCTTACAACCAATCTTCTTGATTCTCTCTTTTTTTTTTTTGGTACCGGATTTCGAACTCAGGACCTGTGCTTGGAAGGCAGGTGCTGGAACCACTGAGCTAAATCCCAGGCCCTATTCTCTATCTCTTGAACTTACATTATCAAGAAAACCTAAGAGCTGACATATGTAGATATTTGGTCCATGTTTACCTCTAATAAACAATCTTTTTACCCTTTGCCTCATTTAGTTCTCCAATATGATTTATTTAATTCCAACTAACAGAGGTTCTCAGACTTTCAAAAGTCCATCTAAACTACTTTTTCTTGTCAATTATTATTAACTAGTAAAAGTATTGATAATTTAACTATCATTAAAATACTATCTAAAAGCATACTTGTTACTTGGGGAGTCAGTAAGTTATAACATATAAACATTAATTATCCAGTTCTTAACTTAGTAATTTATATAAATTAACTTTAAATAAAAGTTAACTTACTATTTTTTTCTTCTGGGATTTTAAGTCATCCAGTGCTTCATCTACAAGACAAGATTTAAGTCAAAGTTAAATCAAACATTAACATACAATTTAAGAAAAAAATCATGCCAAATGATATATATTAAACCACAAGAAAACTTTCTCATTTTAGGATTTCTCTAAATTTAATGCTTAATGACAAAATTATCTCAATCATATATATATATTCATTTTCCTTTTTTCTTCCCTTCTCAGCACTGGGGATTGAACCCAGGACGCTTGCAATGAACTACATCCCCAGTTTTTTTTTTTCTTTTTTTGAGACAGATCTCAATAAGTCACTAAATGGCCCAGGCAGGGCTCAAATTTCTGATTCTCCTACCTCAGCCTCCCAGAGTACTATAATTATATGAAGGTGTCACCATGGCTAGCTATTCATTATCCATATATATTTATTTTTTGTCTATGTTATATATGACAAGCCACTTAGAAAAATAAATGATTGGACTTTATATAGTGCTATGGCTTGTATCTAGATGT
This sequence comes from Heterocephalus glaber, assembly GCF_053883595.1. Classification (NCBI taxonomy): domain Eukaryota; kingdom Metazoa; phylum Chordata; class Mammalia; order Rodentia; family Bathyergidae; genus Heterocephalus; species Heterocephalus glaber. Next base: position 55,259,067 of record NW_028258143.1, read on the forward strand.
CACCCCAAAGCCTCAGTAGGTCACAGGTGGGGTTTTTCAGAGGTGGTTGATCTAGGGTGTGTTGGGATCAAGGATGTGATGTTGGGATTGATTCACGGTGTGATGCTAGGACTAAATCTGCCCCACCCTGGGTGTAAGTGCTACCCACAAGGGTAGGTAGCTTGGATAGATAATAAGGGAAAGAGGGTTGATGCTCATCACTTGTCACTTGATGCAGCTGCTGCTACTTTTTCACTTGATGCTTTCCTGCCTTCTGCCCACTACGAACTGTTTCTCCTCCGTGATGCCCCTCTGCCATGGCACACAGCCAGGGAGCCAATCAACTATGAACTGAAACTTCTACAAACTGTGAGCCAAAATAAACCTTTTCCTTTAACTTTGGGTGTTGGGTATTTTGCCTCAGCAACAAGAAAAAGTAACTGAGACATACAGCATAAAACATCTTTCAAATTTAAAGCTGTATGTATTCATATATATATTAAATGTTCTCAGAACGACTTCCTAGCATTTCTCTCTGAACACTTCATCCACATTAATTTCCAAAATTAATACCAAATTTCTTTATACATTGGTAATAAAAATGTTATTTCTTAGTTTATAAAAAAAAGAAGTGTACATGCACTAAACTAAAATCTAAATGGATTAAAGATCTAAATATTAAAATAGAAACGCTGAATCAGCTGGAACAGAGGTTAGGTAGAACTCTTGAAGACATTGGTGTAGGAAAAGATTTTATGAACAAAACCTCAGTTGCCCGTGAACTAGCACAAACAATCAACAAGTAGGATTTCTTCTTATTAAAAAGCTTCTCCAAAGCAAGAGAAACCACCAGCAGTATGAAGAGACAACCCATAATGTGGGAAAAAATCTTCACCTGCTGTTCCTCAGACAAAGGTCTACTATCGAGAATATATAAAGAACTTTAAAAAATCAAACCTCCCAAATTTAAAGACCCAATCCAAAAATGGGCATCTGAAATGAACAGACATTTCTCACACAAAGAAGTAGAAATAGCAAAGAAATATATGAAAAAATGTTCAACATCACTGGTCATTCGAGAGATGCAAATGAAAACAACACTGAGATTCCACCTCACCCCAGAAAGAATGGCTGCTATCATGAAATCAACCAATAACCAATGCTGGCGGGGTTGTGGAGAAAGAGGAACCCTGCTCCACTGCTGGTGGGAGTGAAGACTGGTGCAACCACTGTGGAAATCAGTATGGAGATACCTCAAAGAACTAGGACTAGAGGTCCCATTTGACCCAGCTATTCCCCTGCTGGGTATCTTCCCCAAAGAATTAATAGAATCATACCACAGTCATATATGGGCACTCATGTTCACAGCAGCACAATTTGTAATAGGTAAAACGGTATCCATCAACTGGAGAATGGATAAAGAAAATGTGTTTTTTTTATAAAATGGAGTACTACTCAGCCATAAAAAATGAGAAATTAGAGACATTTATAGCTAAATGGATGCACATTGAGGCAATACTCTTAAGTGAAATAAATAGGACACATGTGTAAATACCAAATAGTTTCTCTAGTGTGAGAAACTGAAAGTGTAAATAAGGACTAAAAGGTATAATAGATAATGTGAAATAGGAAGAAAAGGGGCAAAGGGGAGGGGGAAGTGGGAGGGGTAGGGGAAAGGAAAGAAGGGAATGGAATTAATATGAGAAAATGAAAACATGGAAACAAAGTCTTTGTAGATAGGGAGGGGTAGAAGGGGTGGAGGGCAGGGGAAGGGAAAAAAATAAGAACCGAGAGATTATGCAAAGGTGAAAATTTCCAACAATGAATGTAATTATATTGTATACCTAAAATGTATCAATAAAATAAAAATTTTTTAAAAAGAAGTGTAAAAAACATTTACTAAAGTTAGTCAACATCCAAGATACTGAGCACTAAAAAAGTCTTCTGAAAATCTTCACTATTATGCCAGAGGAGGAATTTGGAAAGGAATACTAATTTCTTTTCTAAGACTTGCTTGCTTATTTGGGAGGGCATGATGAAACACAAAGGATCATTTCAAAGGTTATTACTTAAGGATGTCAATATCTACTTTACAGTTACTTAAACATTTATTTATTATTACTTTATTGACATTCCTAGTTTTTCTCTAGAAATATTTAACTAGGTCATATGGAAAGAAAAAAGAATTATGATGATTTAAACATTTTATCGGAAGAATTTAAAGAACTGTTCTTAATTTTTAATTAAATATATAAATAATATTACAGGGGCCGGGGATTTAGCTCAGTGGTTTCACCGCCTGCTGCATAACCGCAAGGACCCGAGTTCAATCCCCAGTACCAAAAAATAAATAAATAAATAAATAATATTACTATTTCTTCACTGAAACTCTAAGTACCAAATAGCTGAACACTTAAAGTATACTATGCATACAAAAATTCAAATAATTACATTACTTATAAAAACATTTCATCATATAATTTTGTTTCTAAAATATTGCTTTTTCATGGGCCAGTATATTACTAAAGAAGGAAAAAAATTGTTGATACCTTTAAAGAGACTATTTTTTAATTAAAAACTAAAGTAAACATTTATTCTTTAATCCATACATCAACACTTTTTTTTAAAACTTCATACAGCATATATTTTAGTGTGTATGGGCTAAAAAGTAAAATTGAGTCTCTTAAATGAGACAAAAAACTTCCACAAACATTCTATTGAGAGCATTAAAATATAATATTTAGTTCAACTTTTTTTTTTTTTTGGTACTGGGGCTTGAACTCCAGTTCTTGCGCTTGCGCAGCAGGCACCAAAACCACTGAGCTAAATCCCCAGCCCTAGTTCAACTTTTTAATACTATAGATCTACCGATTAAAAGACTGGAATTGAAGCAGAAGTAACTTTTCACAGAATTGAGGTTCAAAGTTACTATTCTCTACCATCATAATTGACTGCAAATGTTTATCTCTTAGAGTTGTGCATGGTGGCCTACATCTGTAATCCTAGCACTTGGGAAGCTGTGGCAGGCAGACTGCCACAAGTTCAAGGCCAGCCTAGGCTACATAGTGAGTTCAAGGTCAGCCTGAACTGCAGAATGAGACCCTGTCTCAAAAAAAAAAAAAAAGTTTATGTCTTAATGTTGATCTGTAATGAGATTTTATGAATTTCATTTTTTTAAATATTTTTTCATATAGATATTGCCAAATATTGATATCCATGAGCCTATGTTTTTGAGCCTATGTTTTTTTTTTGGTACCAGGAAATCAACTCAGGACCTTGCACTTGCAAGGCAGGTGCCGGAACCACTGAGCTAAATCCCTGGCCCTTGAGCCTATGATTTTAATGAGCATATTTATCATTTAGAAAGCATTTATAAAAGTCTGTTTGATTCTACAAAGTATTATAAAAGTCTACTAGATTCTTCTTTTGACATGTGCATTTTAGCACTTCATTACATTTCAAATTAATCATTTCTAATCAAAGGTTAGAAGATCCTCAATTATACAATTTAAGTAGTTTTAGAAATATGGAAATTTCCTTTCCACACAAATTAAGATCAGAAAAATACCACTGCAACTGTAATTTGAGCTCAGATAATGCGTCTGCTGCAAAAATGCATGGGAATGAAGATCTTGTTTCTTGTTTTAACTTTTCATAATTTTTTTAAATTACTTTTTGTCATTACAATGGTATTTGTTTCTTAAATGACTTTACCACAATGTATGTTTTGTAGGTACACATAGTTGTGCCTTGCAAAATTAGGCTGCATTCACTAATATCCAGTATCAAGTCTGCAGTAAAAGCTAATTTCCAAAGCCAGTCATTGTTCAAACACAGTATTTGGAAGTAGTTCTTATCCACAAACTATTATGTGGTAGAACAAGTCAAGTGTCAGCTTCTATTTCTGATTAAAAATTTACCTGACAATAGTAAAGTCTATGGGAGTAAACGAACTACTGATCCAATAACAAGATAAATTCAAATATGCTTTTGCAAAGTATCTGCTATTAACACAATGAATAAACACAGAACTTAAACACATTACACTTTAATGAGCCTTGTTCATGTGTCCAACTAAGTTTTCTTTTCTTCACACCTATTTTTACAAGTGTGTTTGTTCCGTGATTTTGAGACAGGGTCTCTCTTTGTAGTTCGGGCTGGTTTTGAACTCAGTATATAGCCCAGGGTGGCCTCAAAGTCATGGAGATCCTTCCGCCTCATATAACTAGTATTTATAACACATCCAGATTCCACTTGAGGTTGAACTGAATTAAGTGTCTTCTGAACTTCTTTGAAAATAATCTCACCTAAAAGTTGTTCCACACAGAAGTTTTACAGATACTAATTCTCCAAACACTTCAAGTTCAGAGGTGACTCCTCAGTAAATTATCAGTGAACAGTATCAGTAATATCTGCCAACTCATTAAGAATGAAGCTCATCCTGAAATCTTTTGCCTTATTTTTAATTGACTATGCTGCTGTGAATTTTCTTAATTCTCCAAGCAATTGTTCTTGCTGAATGGCTACTACTCTTAAACAAGTACATTTTCTCACAATACATTTCTCCTGCTGCTATGAAACACAATTTAATTAACTCACCATTGGTAAATGGCTTTCCTTTGCATCACAAACAAGCCACTTATACTCTTACTTTGGCTGAAGCCCCATTTTCACTTTTTATTTTTATGAAGAAATTCTGCAATGATTAGATATTCCATTTAATTTTTTTTTTTTTTTTTTTTTTTGAGATGGGGTCTTACTATATAGTTCAGGCTGATCTTGAACTCCCTATATAGCTCAGGCTGGACTCAAACTCTCAGCAATCCTCCTGCTTCAACCTCCCAAGTGCTGGAATTACAAGTGTGTGCTACCATACCCGTTTTAAATTTTCTAATTTTATGATCATTGCTTTTCTGTGAGTTGGGAATATCATGATGAGTACTTAGTACAGTAACATCAATATATATTGTAAACTTTTAGCACAGCTATAATGCCTTTGCATTTTGATAACAAAAAACCATCTATGTTCCACTGTGCCCTAAAAGTGCAACAGTCTACTTTTCTTGTTTTTATATAATGAGTGTGCACTGATAATAAAAATAAAATTATCACAATAAAATAATATACATGGCACTTAAAATGCTGTCCAGTTATAACTGCACCACTGTGATTTGCAGTAGAATAGTCTGAAATGAGATGTGATTTGTCCTCCAACAGTTTGATTTGTTGAGAATACCACATAGAGTATATCACAACTATGGAACTCTGCCATTACAGAATGAAAGCAGTTAGAGACAATACACAAATGTGTATCAGGGCTATGTTCCAATAAGAACTTAAATTTAAATTTCCTAAGAACTTAACTAAATATTATGATTCTTTTCAATTACTTCAATGATTTTTAAATGATAAAAACCATTTTTACAAGCTGAACACAGTGGTGGGTAGAACATGGCTCATGGGCTGGAATTTGCCAACCCCTGCTTTAATCTATGCTGGGTCAAATTTGAACTAAAACTAACGGAGAACAAGAAGCAAGGACATGATCAATAACTTCATGATTAAAAACATATATATTGTATACCTGATTTTATGCTTTTAAAATGCGTAAGGCTGGGGACAGGGATTTAGCTCAGTGGTTTTACCGCCTGCTGTGCAGGCACAAGGACCCGAGTTCAATCTTCGGTACCAAAAAAAAAAAAATGTGTAAGGCTGCAGGACAATCTTTTATAAAATCTATTTTTTAAGTGTATGTGCAATACCTATTCAAGTATATTAGTAAAATTTTAAAGATAAAAGACCCCTGAAATAAATTTTTAAGGCAAAAGAAAAATCCTTTTATGTAACTACCACATCCAGATTTACTGTTTATAATTTAAAATATTCATACATTGTAATTTCCCTAATATATTCCTGAAAATTCTTTTGAAATAAAGTTTTTATATCTTTTAGTATTTTATTATTCCTGCAAGTCAGAGAGCATATCTGTTTTAAACTACACCCTCTTGCCAACTACGTCATTAAATTTCTCTGAAAACAATATAAAATTAATTTGTTTAAATTGCTAAAACTTATCATTTTTAAAAATGAGAGCAATAAATAAACCATAGTTAATAAAATACTAAAAGTTTTCCAGCTGAAATCCAAAGATACCTGTTATTTCCACTTCAAGCAAATATTGTGCCAGGTCCTAACTCACTTAAAGCAAGAAAAAAAAACCACAAGAATAAAGACTGAAAAGAAGAATCAGTACAATTACCTCACATTTGTATAATACTTGGCAATTTTTATGTACTTTCACATATAGCTATTTTAATACTAATAATAGTCCTGTTAAAGCAAACATTTCTGATTCTACTTTATAAATTAGGGAACTGAGTTTCTGAGGTTTTCAGGACAAAAAGATGGCCAGTGTAGCTGAAGCAAAACGGAATAAAACAGAAAGGGTAAGAATTCAGATTTTATTCTGGTTACAAAAGAAAGCAATTAGGGAACTTTAAGCAAAAGAGACAAGACACCATATTACAGTGATGTATGCACACCCACGTACAGCAGCACAATTCATAATAGCTAAATCTATGACACAGTCTATCAGCAGCAGCAGATGAACAGAAAAAGAAAATGGAGTACTACTCTGCCACAAAGAAAGATAAAGGAGTCATCTGTAGGAAAATGGATGTACTTGGTCTCAAGGACCATAGTGTTAAGTGAAAAAAGTAAAACACACAAGCTTAAATATCTCATGGTTTCTCTTACATTAAAAAAAAAAAACACAAAGGATAAATAAAGAATGAAATAAAAGCTAATAGAAAGTAAAGAAATACATCTTTCTCAAATAGGAAAGGGATCAAGAGATCAGGGAGAGGGTAAGAAGGAAAGCGAAAGGGAATGATGAAAGGAATTAAGTTATGCTCTATACATGTACCAAAACTCCACACAAAGAATGTAAACATGTTGTATGAATATATGCTAATAAAATTTTTTAAATTTAAAAAACCTGATTTATAACTTAAATATAGATTACTTTTAAAAAGTCAATGGAGGCCAGGGATTTAGCTCAGTGGTTCCGGCGCCTGCCTCCCAAGCACAAGGTCCCGCCATCTATCCCTGGTACCAAAATACAAAACAAAAACAAAAAAGTCGGTGGCACGGAAGACGCCGAATCACCTTGCTGCACAGGCAGGTCTGCCCACACCCTACCGAGGTCCCCAGTCCCGCAGAACACACACCGAATCAGCCTGCTACAGACAGGCAGGTCTGTGCACACCCTACCGAGGTCCTGGGTCGCGCGGAAGACACCGAATCACCCCATTGCAGACAGGCAGCCACCTGATTACACGCTACAAAGACACAGAGGACACCAGGCCACCAGACCAAGGTACTGAGACCCACTGTTCCCGGCCCAGAGGTAGGGACTTATGAGCCATCGTCCCACTGTTCCTGGTCCAGAGGAAGGGGCTTCCTGGTCACCATCCCTCCCGCTGCTCCCAGCCCAGAGGAAAGGGGTTTTGGGCCACCTTCTGTCCTGCTGCTCCTGGCCCAGAGGAAGGGGCTTCCGGGCCACCATCCCTCCCACCGCTCCCGGCCCAGAGGGAGGGGCTTCTGAGCCACCATCCCACTGCTCCTGGTCCAGAGGAAGGGGTTTCCCGGCCACCATCCCTCAGGCTGCTCCCAGCCCACAGGAAAGGGCTTTTGGGTCACCATCCCTACCGCTGCTCCCAGCCCCTGTCCCACCTCTCTCAGCTCAGAGGAGGTAATCCGTGCAGGCACTAACAGCCCCCAGCCCCAGTCGAAATGAGAAAACACATAAATAAGTCTCAAAACAGGACTTCCAGGTCACCTACAGCAACCCCAAAGGGAAATGAGATGGAACACTCTGATACTCAACCACCTGGACCCACTGAACTGGCAACAAAAGGGGATCTGGAAAAAATGAAATCAGAAATAATTTCTCAGATAACAGGAGAAATTGTGCCCCTAGTGCAAGACATGATTACTAAATCTAGAGAGGAGCTCAGGAACATGATGGAATCCCAACATAAGAAACAAATGGAATCCATAAAACAGATGCAAATAGATTTCCAGGACATGAAAAACTCCATTGAAAGTCTACACAGCAGAATGAGCCAATGTGAGGACAAAATTTCAGATACAGAAGATAAGATTGCAATTAATGACCAGGAAAAGAAAAATTGCTTCAAAATTAAAAGGGAACATGAGAAATCAATCCAGCAGCTGCTAGATAATGCAAAAAAGAACAACATAAGACTGATCGGGCTTAATGAAGAAACAGGAGAGAGTGGAGATGACATAAAAAATCTCTTCACAGAAATAATGGCAGAAAACTTCCCAAGCAGGGGAAAAGAGCTTGACATACAGATAAGTGAGGCATATAGGACTCCAAATAGCCTTGATCAAAAAAAATCTGCACATAGGCATATAATTGTTAAGATTCCAGAAACACAAGAGAAGAACAAAGTTCTCCAAGCAGTCAGAGAAAAGAAACAAATCACATACAAAGGAAAGCCCATCAGAATCACAGCAGACTTCTCAACACAAACCATCAAGGCAAGAAGAGCTTGAAGTGACATAGTCCAAGCCCTAAAAGAAAACAGCCTGTGAGAGTTGATAACATCACCTAGAGATGTATTATCCAATATTGTGGCCATTAGTCACATAGGGCAATTTAAACTGAATTTAATTAATTAATTAATTAATTTTTTTTTTTGGCACTGGGGATTGAACTTGGGACCTTGTGCCTGCAAGGCAGGCGGTGGAACCACTGAGCTAAATCCCCAGCCCATAAACTGAATTAAATTTAAAATCCAGTTCTTCAACTGCATTAGCCACATTTCAAGTGCTCACAGCCACAAATGACTAGCAGATACCATACTGGACAGTAAATGTAGATTACTTTCATATCACAGAACGTTCTATTGAATAGCACAAATCTAAATCATCAAAAGAAGAAAGCCAATGACAGAATTATAACAGAGGAGGTACAAATAAAACTAAAACAGTGAAATGTTGTCAAAGAGGCTAAAAGACACAAACATTTCAAGGAAGAGTAGATAAGTGAATTAATTCAAACACTACTAAGAAATCAAATTGGTTAAGAAAAGAGAACAGGGATTTAGCTCAGTAACAATATGCCTGCCTTGCAAGCACAAGGCCCTGAGTTCGAACCCCAGTACCATTAAAAAAAAGAAAAGAAAAGAAAACAACTGGTTTGAACAAATAATGTATCAATAGATCATTAATGACCTTGAAATAAGCCACTGCAATAAAAAGTGGTAGATATAAAACCTAAATAAGTAGGTTGAGAAAGAATAAGTAGAGGGGAAAGAGATACCAACTATAGACAAATTTTTAGGAAATTTTACTTTGAAAAAGAAAGAGAAATGGAGTATAGCATAAAAGGAACAGGAGGTCAGGATAGTACACTACCCCCTTCCCATGGTTGTATTGAGGCAAGATTATACATCAGTCCAATAGGAACAGATGCAAAAGAGAAGATAAATGAAAAAACAAAGTTCTTCAGATGCCCAGGGTGCCTAAAATCCAGAGCATAAATGAGGATTAGCTATAGGTGGGATCAAGGCATCTTCCAAAAGACCATGAAAAACAAAAACATACTTCAAAGCTAACTTCAAACATTTGGTACTGAAGGTAGCTCTCATCTATTTATATCTATTTTCTATAAAAAGTAAGACTATGAATTAAAGAGTGGCTATATTTTGTAGGAGGTTATTGATTTATTTGTAATTTTTTATGTGGTTGTTTGGTTTTGCTTTGGTTTTCACTGGGAAGACAGGTATTAATGATTTAAGGGAAAATACAGTACCAAATAATGGTCTTAAAAAGAAAAAGGAAAAAAAAAAAAAAGAAAAAAGAAAGAGGAAGTGGCCAGGGATTTAGCTCAGTGGTGCCGGGCCTGCCTTACAAGCACAAGGTCCTGAGTTCAAACCCCAGTACCAAAAAAAAACAAGAAAATTGATTAGGAAATTATAATAGGACCATAAAAGAGCTGAATGCACATTTGATATTTGCAATCAGATTTAAAAGTTTAGGCAGTATGTTGTATGATTTTTCTCAACCAGTTTAGCTGCTCTGATAAGATTAAACATTTGAATGTATTTAAATAGCATTTGCTAGCCATGGGTTAAGCATATAGTTATATTTACATAGGTTAGGGTTGGTCAGATACATAGGACGGGAAAACAGGGTAAAAGAGTCAGGGGTATGTGCAAAGAAATGGCTATTTGGGCTATTTGGGCTATACCATTGACCCTAAAGAGGCTAGAGAAAGGTCATGAGGGAGGAAGACAGTGAAAGTCATATATTTGTACAAACTTTATTTGAATCCTGAATTAAAGAAACATTTTTTAAGCAAATGACATTTAGCAATAGGAAATTTAACATTTGATATTTTATTATATTAAGAATTCTTTTCTAAGTATGATAATGCATTATGTTATATATTTTTAAACAGTCTGTTGTGGATAGACTTATCTGGGATACAAAATAATGCAGGTAGTGAGGAAGTAGAGGGAGATAAAAATGAAACAAATGTGACTATGAGTTAATAACTGTTTAGATTGGGTGATAGATTTTTGTGGACTCATACAATTTAGTCTATTTTTGTATAATTTTTTGAAAAATTAAAGCAAATCATATAGGAAGCTCATTTAAAATAAAACATGTATATGTCTGGTTAATTATAATACCTATTTTCAACACTGAAAAATATTTAAAACTTATATATACATAGGACATATTCCTAAGCAAACTTTGTCATAATTTGCGTATTTCAGTTGAAACAAAAGCCAAGGGGGCTGTGAGATTCAAGAGACTGGTAAAATTAATAGAACAGGTCAATGGAAGTATACTGTATTTTACTCTGTAGAATATGTTTTCTACAAAGATCAATCTAACAAAACTTGTCTGAATTTATCCCCAGTACTGCAAAAAATAAAATAAAATAAAAATAACTTAATTTTTAAAAACTTTTCTAGTTAAAAAAAACAAAATTAACAAGACAGAAAAAACATGAATTAAAAGTAGAACTATTTTAATCAATCATAACCTTTCTTATGCTTTCAGAGGCATCTCCAAACTGCAGTCTGTGGGCTGAACACTCCTGGCTTGCCTGGGCTACACTGAGTGAAGAAGAATTACTTTGGGTCATATACAAAATATATAATATAGCTGATGTATATAAGTAACAAAATTTCCTTTTCTTTTATATTTTTTATTACAGGCATAGTGAACATTGCTTCAATATTTAGTACATTGTCATTCCAATATACCACTTCAGAGCCTGCCTTATAAAACACACACTTAAATTATTTTACAATACATTATAAAAACTTGGAACTTAAACTTACTATTTCTTTCCGTTCTCTTGGAAAAGAAGAAAATAAGCACTGTTCTTATGCTCCAGATGCTAAAATAGAAGCAAAATTCAGAAACAAAAACCATCATTAGGATAAGTTAATTAGAAACCATATAACATGAAAATAAATATATATTTCCACTTAGAGTTAGGTATACTGTTTAAATTTAAAAAGCACTGCTTTCCATCAGAGAATATCGGAAGTCTGAGCTTTAAAAGAAGTTCTCACCCTAAGGTCCATGGAATTTCTAGAGGGCCTCCTGAATTGTAAAACTGTCTTTGTGTGCATGATCACATTTCTCTACAGAAACCATTCCTTTCATGAATCTCAAAGGGGGAGGGGATCTATGAACCTCCTAAAAAATTAAGAACTATTATAGAATCCCGGCTAAGTATCAACTCCAAAAATTTTTCTTATCTACTTCCATGCATGAAGGGAAAGCACGTTTTCCTTTTACAAATATAACAGCATTATACAAATATACGTTGCTATTCTTTCCCTACTATTTAACATTGGAAGGATCTTCTCTATTCAATAAAAAAAGTTGTCTCGGGGAAGAAACAAAACAAACCTTACCTTCAAATAAATACTTCACAAGAAAATTCAGCTGAATATCTTTCTCTAAAAATTTTGTGAAACTAATTCCTTTTTTTTTTTTTCTGGTACTGAGGATCGAACTCGGGTCCTTGCACTTGCGTGAAAATAATTCTTTAGGCCATGCATTAATTAGTAAGACATCAAAAGCTACTGAAAGAATTAAAAGAAACTCAAAAAAATAATCCTAATCACAAACTTGTCATGGTTATCTCTCAAATGTAAATATAACAAAATATTTATTCCTCCATAAAACATGGCAGAATATATACATACTACTCAAAATTTTAAATAAAAATACATTGTTTCTGGACATAAATTAAGAATATAAGTGTGAGGGGCCAGGGATTTAGCTCAGTGGTTCCGGCACCTGCCTCGCAAGCACAAGGTCCCAAGTTCAATCCTCGATACCAAAAAAAAAAAGAATATAAGTGTGAAAATTGGTTCTTCACTTTGGGATGTCAATGTGCAAGGGGGTCACTGATGATTCCTTACTCTGATATTTTATAATTTTTTATTTTTTAATTTTTTTTTTGGTACCGGGGATCGAACTCGGGTCCTTGCACTTGCGCAGCAGGCAGCGAAACCACTGAGCTAAATCCCTGGCCCCTTACTCTGATATTTTGTAGTCCTCTCTCACCAATGTTAGTCTCTGTGACCAATAATATATGGCAGAACTGAAAGTAAGTTGCTCTTAGATAAAGTTATAAAAGAATGAAGCTTCCATTTGAGGCCTCTACTTTTCATTTTCTTTCTCTTTCTTGCCTTATCCACTGTGAGAGAAGCCAGCTGCCATGACATGACAGCAGAGAAATCCATGGAAAGGCCCGTATGGTAAGGAACAAAGGTCTTTGGAAGACATCCAGCCAAGAACTGAAGTCTACCAACAACTGTATCTGTGTGTGTGTGTGTGTGTGTATCCACTTAAAAATTAGATTCAAGTAAACTTACCCAAAATGTGTAAGATTATACCAGATGTTATCTTTTTATTTGAATTCAGAACCCATTTTGGAGGTGGCAAAACAACTGGTTTTGGCATGATTTGTAATTCCTGGGATTACACAAAGAAAAATAATCCTAAATATAGACTTAGAAGACATGCTCTGATGAAAAGAAAAAGACCTCAAGGAAAGAGAACAGAATGAGAAAGTGTTGGTACTGGCAAAAAGAGAGCAATGAGCTGAAGACTGGGTAACAGAAGAAAAGGGTTCTGGGCCAGGGATTTAGCTCAGTGGTGCTGCCACCTGCCTCGCAAGCATAAGGTTCCAAGTTCAATCCCTGGTACCAAAAATAAAAAGGGTTCTGCAATGGCTATCTGCTGTAACTGCAAATGTAGTTAAGCCTTGGAATGACTATACAGCCCTAGCCAACAGACTAACTACAATTTATATAAGAATAAATGACTCTGAGCCAGAACCACCCAGCTATGCTGCTATCCACCTGTTCCTACTCTTTAGGAACTGTGAAACATATTAAACATTTGTTGTTTTAGGCTACTAAGTGCTGGACAATTTGTTACACAGTAATAGATAACAATTTTTATCCCGTGATGATCTATTTTTATGATAATGAAAACACCAAATAATTGGCAACAGATTCCCACATGGTACTGTACAACTACCTAAATGGTTTTTTTTTTAAAAAATTGCCCTTAGCAAGGGAAAAAAGGAGGAAGTTAAGCACAGTGCTTAACTTAACCCTCAAGGAGCCCACAATAGTATAAAGGCCCCATAAAGAGGTTCCCCCTTATTCACAGGGGATATATTCCAAGACACCCATTCACACAAGTGGATGCCTAAAACCACTAATCCACAAACCCTATACACACTATGATTTTTCCTATATGACCTATAGCATTGCCACAGAGTACCAGTGCTAGTCTGTCCTTTCATGTTTTATGCTCTGGTGCCTCCTTTTGGTCACTACTCTTGCACTTTGAGGCCATTATTAAGTAAAATAAGGGTTACTTGAACAGAGACTGTGATACTCAACAATCTGACAACTGAAAAAGCTATTAAGTGACTAATGGAGACGTACCACATAGACCATAGATACGCTGGACAAAGGAATGACCCACATCCCAGGTAGGGTGGCATGGCCTGACATTTCATCACACAACTCAGGTCAGCATGCAATTTAAAACTTAAGAATTGTTTATTTCTGCAATTTTCCATTTATTATTTTCAGACTGGTTGATCAAAGGTAACTGAAACCACATATAAGAACTGTTAAACTATTTCTCCACAACAAATCCACTGAAATAATACCAATCTGAGAAAAAAAATTTAGAAAAGTAGTACAGAAAAAGAAAATGGAATAAAAGGGGAGGAATTGCAGAGACAGTGACTGGAATTCTGTAGGAATAAACATTCACTGAAAAGGATATATAGGTGGCAAATAAACAAATGAAAAATCATTAGCCATCAGGAAAATGAAAATTAAATCCACAGTAATATCACTACACATCTTCCAGAATAGTCAAAATTTTTAAAATAATGATAGAGCTGGGCGTGGTTGGTGCATGCTTGTAATCCCAGCACCAGGGAGGATTGCTATGAGACCAAGACCAGCCGGGCTACATAGTGAGTTCAAGGCCAGCCTGAACTACATAGTGAAACCTTGTCTCAAAAAACACAAACAAAAAAACAGTAATAGCTGGACTCAGTTATTACAGTGATAGCTGCCTGTAATTACAGTGATAGCTGCCTGTAATTCCAGAGGCTTGGGAGGCTGAGGTAAGAGGATCTCAAGCTTGAACTTAGCCTGGACAACTTATCAACTTAGTAAGATCCTGTCTCAAAATTTAAAAATAAAAGGGATAGGGATGTAGCTTTATGGCACAACATTCCTGGGTTCAACCTTAGTACTGCAAAAAAAAAAAAAAAAAAAAAAGTTGTAACATTAAATGACGGCAAGGATGAGAAATCATCTTACTCACACATTACCCAGTGGAAATGTTAAATGATACTCTGCAAAAGTTTAGCAATTTCTTAGAAAACTAAACATGCACATACCATGCCCCAGCATTTGTACTCTTGGGTATATGTAAGAGAAATGAAAACATGTTCATACACAAACTTGTACAGAAATATTCACAGCAGCCTTATCTGGTAACTGTCAAAAAGTAGAAACAATCCAAATGTCCTTCAACAGGTGAATGGTTGAATGAACTGGGGACATTAATACCATGGAATACTATTCCACACTAAGAAGCAAGAAACTACTGACACACTGAACAAGCACAACTTAGATGGATCTCAAGAGCACACTAAGGTACTGGCAGGTACCTTAGTCCCAGCTACTGGGAAGGTTGAGTAGTCCCACTACTCAGAAGTATCACTTGAGCCCAAGAGGTTGAGACCAGGCTAGGAATCATAGTAAGAGCACATCTCAAAAATAACAAAAACAAGAAAAGAGGGCTGGCGATGTAGCTCAGTGACAAGGAACTCGCCTAGCATTAGAAGACCCTGATTTGTTCTCCAATACAAAGGTAACAAAGACAAAGATAAAGAAGAAATATATATACAGTGAATGGAGAAACATCATATATGTGATATATATATATATAGAGAGAGAGAGAGAGAGAGAGAGAGAACTGAATAACTAGAAAATTAAAATAAAATATATGTGCCTCAACCCAAAAGTCAGAAAAATCCCCAATTATTAGAACCATTCTCAAGGAACACAGCAAAAATGTCCACTATTTTCTCTATAATTTAACATTGTCCTGAATGCATTAGCTACCACAATTAGTCCCCCTCAAAAAAAATCAAGCAAAAAGGTGGTAAAACTATAGCTATTTATAAATGATATGTTTACTACCTAATTCTTTAAGTGCAAAATTCTATCAAGCAAATATCCATCAAGTGAGGGATACTTGCAGAATGATTTTCTTACCTACCAAAACTAACAGCTACAATTCTCCTTGAATAAATCTCGAGATATTCACAGATACTTTCTCCTCTAAGAGACAATTACAGTTAAAGATACTTTATATTCTTATTAGAATGTCATGAAATAAACATTCAATTTTCTTCAAAAGGCTACAGATTATGTATGTCAACTTTCTATCTAGGCTGAGGAAATATCTAATATGTGCTAGCTGGAGAAAGAGAGGCAAAGAAGCATGAAAATTATATAAGATCAAACCCCTATCCTCAAAGGCTTTCATCCTTTAAAGCTTCATCTTAAGAAGCAAATAAATAAATAATAAAACAATAATGAAAAATATGGCCAAATCTTCTGGAAAGATCAACATTTTATGATAAATGTTCTCTAAAATTACAGAGGATGGGATGTTTCAAAAGTTACAATTTGAACAAATAAGGTATCTAAGAATAGAAGTCTGTAAAACTGCTTATAAAGTTAATGGTAGAATGTGCTAAGGATGCAGCTCAGTGGTACAGTGCTTGCCTAGCATAAGTAAGGCCCTAGGTTTGATCCCCTTTACCACTTAAAAAAAAAGTTAATGTTGGAGAGAAAACTTAATGATTGTTCACTTAGAAAATGAACCAGCTCTTGAAGTAATGCATATCTGCCAGCATAATACAGAAATACAAAATTGCAAGTGTAATTCAAATCTTTCCTCACTTTTGTACCTAGCCTTAATGACTCTTATGAAATAAGTTTGGCATTTAGATTACAATTTAAGTTTACTTAAGAGTTAAAAAGGATCAGATAAATCAATATAAATACATGATTGAACCTGAAAGATAGAAAACAATAATGGAATCATGCCAAGTTCTTCCATATTATAAACTAAAGAGAAGATAAACTAAAATCTCACACCATCTTATGCTGGAATATTGATATTCTACCATTAGGGACAATTTGGGAATAGGAGTGATTCCATATGCTCAGTTCTGATCCACAACCTCACTAGTAAAAGTATTTTGGAAAATGGGAATGCAGAGAAAGCTGTCACATATACAAGGATAGATTTTTCGAAGCTATATAATCAATGCAAACTATGAAGAGTAAAGCAATATGTTTTATTACTTTTGCCTCCAATACTATTTAAATAGTTCTAGCTTAACCCTCAAAATTGTTTCCAAAGAGAAAAGGTCCAGGAATAAGTAATAAGCTTGGGCAACAGATCATATTACACAAAAAAGAAAATGTTCTACAGTAAGTCTTCTATTTACCACAAACTCCACTTTCACATTGTATTTTATTTCATGGTTTTTTTTGATTATCATCAATCAGGACAATTCTATTCTTTGTTGGATAAGGCTTCTAAAAGTGAAGCGCTCACTGAAACAGAAGCTACAACAGTTGAGAATAAAGTCACAAAGTTGAAGGAGACAAAGTAAGAAATGGCTCTGAAGCTTAAAGTCAAGAAATACTAGATGGATATGATGCACAATAGTCAGAGAGACACAATAAGGTTAAAAAAGCTTCATATTCAAAATAACAGCAAGATCCAACTGAAAAAAAAACTATACTTTTAAAGACATAAAATTTTCCAAAAAAAATTTTTTTAAAAGATACACAGTTTTCTATTTTAAAAAACAATTAGCCAGGGCCGGGGATTTAGCTCAGAGGTGCCATCGCCTCGCAAGTGGAAGGTCCCGAGTTCCATCCCCGGTACCAAAAAAACAATTAGCACTATAAAATTCCTAGCACTGTACAAAATAATAATAATTAGGGCTACAGGGTAGCTAAGTGATAGAACACTTGCCTATTAAACATACTTCTGGAACTAGATCTAAATTCCTTTGTGTGAGTGCGACCATGCATGCGCGCAAGCATGTGTATGTGTGTGTTAGTTACTAGGAATTGACCCAGGGCCTTCATTCGGAGCTATATCCCCAGCCCTTTTCATTTTTCATTTTGAGACCGTGCCTCACTAAGTTGCCCAGGCTGGGCTTAAACTAGTGATCCTCCTGCCTTAGTTGCCCAGAGTGCTGGAGTTACAGGTACGTACCACCATGCTTGGCTTAGATACAATTTCTTTATAATCAGAAAATCAATCCCTATAAATGGATATTAAAGGAAGTTTAAATAAACAGGTTTTAATCAATTAGACATCTCATTTCCTTTTAAAATTTATTTCTATGAAAAAATAGAAAAGATACAAATGAAAGGGGCTCAGCACTATAAAATCTGCTACTACACCTGGGGGGAAAAAAGACTTGCAAAAGACTTCTAATGATAGAAGAAAAATAAACTACCGTAGGGTTGGAAGTGTAGCTTAGTGGTAGAGCACTTGCCAAGCATGTATGAGGCCCTAATTTAATACTGAGTGCTCAGAAAAGCAAGGGGAGGTACAACATTAAGCATAAATTCGATTTCAGCTTCCATGTTTGAAAATACAAATGTGTTTAAAAATCATACATAAAAGTTGAAATTTTATAAACTTCAAAAGTTCTAATTTGAAAACATGCCCCACACTAAAGACTGAACACATTTTTACTATAGCAGTCCCAAAGTTCTTAACTCTACAAAATCTAAAACCAAAAATGTATCCCCTTTAATTTCTTCATTTCCCCTTTCTTAGCATCAATCAATTTTTCCTCCAAAATATTTCCAAGTCATCTGTTCACTTCCAGCATTATTGGGTAGTCCAATCTATCCTCATCTTTAGATTAAACTTCTATAACAGATTCTATTTCTACTCTTGTTCCCCCTTACCCAATCTCCACATGGCAGCATGCATGTGCCTCTTAAATTAAATTTCATCAAATTTCTTCTTCCACTGTACCAGCTTCTCATTTCACCTAAAATGAAATTCAAAACACTAGCCCTGACCCTCCACAATCTAGGCCCTGACTGACTCTCCAAGTTTACTTCATATTACTTTTCCTCTCCATCACATATTCCAAATATGTGTCTCTTTTTTGCCCAACAAATTAGTCACATTCTCTTCAGGTAATAGACTTTGCATTTTCTTATCTCTGTTCTTGGAAAGATCTTCCCTCAACTCCTGGACTTATAATCTTCATAAATTCCAACTTTTGCACACTGGTTCTTCCTCATCCTTTAGTTCTCAATTCAAATACTACTTGCTCAAGAGATCTTCCAGAACTATCCTAAAATAGCCTATTTCTTTCAAATCACTTTATTTTCTTCATCACATTTATCTCTTTCTAAATCACTGTTTCTTGTTGCTATTTTTTTGTCTTTCCAACTTCAGTAGAATGTAAGCTCCATGAGAGCAAAACTCTTTATTACTACTTTCTCCATCACTAGGGCCTAATCAATACCTAACACATTGTAAATGCCTCATATTTAATGAATTAAGAAATGATAGCTTCAATTAACATCTATAAGCTTCCAAATATTAAATTTATATCTCCCATCCAAATTTCTCTGCTAAGCTTCAAACTCATACTTAACCACTCACTTGACAGCTGTCTCGAAAATACATAGGTATTTTAGTCTCAGTGGGGTCACCAAACCTGCTTCTTCTCACGTTGTTCCCTAAGTACATGAAGGACATTACCATCAACCAAATTTCCCAAGCCATAGACTTGAGTTTTATACTTGATGTGATTCTTCTATCTCATGCCATATCCAATCAACCACCAAGTCTCCATATTACCTCAATTCTATCTTCTAAATCTCTTTAATCCATCTGTTTCATTCAATCCATCTCCCTTCTTCAGTCTCACCACTTAAGTACAAATCATCATCATTTTTCTCCATCAACTACAAAAACCTTTTTTGGTTTTTTTTTTCGGTACCAGGATCAAACTCAGGACCTTGCACTTGCCAGGCAGGCATTGCACCACTGAGCCACTTCCCTGCCCCAACAATAACCTTTTAACTCCCCACTCTTCCCCTCTAATTTATCCTTCATGCTGTACCCTCAGTGGCTACAATATCATTCCCATTGATCTTAAAACAAAGCCTAATGCCCTCATGAACCACAGGGCCCATATGAAATATCTGGCTGGGCTGGGGATTTAGCTCAGTGGTTTCGCCACCTGCTGCACAAGTGAAAGGACCCAAGTTCCATCCCCGGTACCAAAAATATATATATATATATCTGGCTAACTACCTACCTTTTCTCTAGAATCCAGAGAATTTTTTTCTTTCATGTCTGTAAACCTACCTTGCTTTAGCCCAGTGGTGAACCTATGGCACGCATCCCACAGCCAGCTGTTTTTATCACCAAAAGCTCTAAAAGGTATGCCATCACTGCTTACCTTAGGGTGGTTAAGTACATTGTCTCTTCGGCCTACAACGCTCTGTCCACCAAGTCACACCACCTTAGTCACACATACTTATCCTTCAGATCTAACACTCAAATATCAGTTCCTCTGAAGGTCTGTAGTAAGGAAAATTCTAACAATATCTTTCTTCCTTCCCAAAGATTTCCATCGTTTGGTTATATAATCACATAGTAATGTAGATACTGCTATAAAGAATTATTTCAGATATAATTAAAGTTATTACTTAGTTGATGTTAAGATAGGGAGATTATCCTGGATTATCCCGGTGGGTCTAATATAATCACTTGAGCTCTTAACAGCAAAGCTTTCTTCCAGCTAAGGGCAAAATAGAAAGATGAAGAATAAGTTGGCCAACAACCTGCCTGGAGCTGGAAGCAGATTCTACCCCTAGAGATTCTAGGTTAAGACCCCAGATCAGCTGATACTTTGACTTCAGCTTGTGAGAGTCTAAGCAGAGACCCAGTATGTTGGATTATAAATAAAGCTTTAATACAATTTTCTATTTCAAAATGCAAAAATAACCCAAATTTATTCAATCTGAGACATTACTATTTCCTACTAAAAAGAGATTGAATATGTTAAAACTATCTGGTCAGAAAAAGGAAAAATAACAAAAAGAACAATGTACTTACATCAGTAGAAAAGCAAAAAAGGGGAGTGTCATCGCAAGTCTTGCAATAAATTCATCAGGAAGATACCACAAGTACACAATTAAGCATGTAAGCAGGTAGAGTACTGAGGAATAAAGAATTAATCTTCCAACCCATAATTTTTGTAATCGCTGATTTTTTTCCCTAAATTCTTCCAATGCTTGAATTTCCTGTTAAGAGAAAATTACTCCACATTACTAAATTTCAAAGTTCATTAAAAAAATCAAAATGTTAGAAATTTTTAACATGATAAAAAGGCTATTTAGAAAGAATTCTTAAAATTCAATGAGATAAAATACTCTAATACTTTAAAATAAAACTTAATATGTAAAACTAACAATGATGTTACAAAATTTATAATATTCTGACAAATCACTTTTAAAGTGAAACAAAATTTTTTTTTTGGTACCGGGGATCGAACTCTGGTCCTTGCACTTGCACAGCAGGTGGCGAAACCACTGAGCTAAATCCCCGGCCTAAAGTGAAAATTTAAATACTATTTTTAATCTATCAAACTGGCAAAGACTAAAGGAATAGAACTGGCATCAATATTTGTTGAGTCAAACAAGTAAATGATTCTCTATACATGAGGCCTTTCAAAATCTAGCAAAAAAAAGAATTAATAAAAATTAAAACACTATCCCATACTAAATTCTTTCATCTACTCACTACTCCCCGTATTCCCAGGGAATAACCATTTGCATAATGAAAGAAAATATACAAAGCTATAAATATTTTTCAGGCTGATAAAAATTGCTGCCAATTATATTATAATCTATTTTAACTTATCTGTAACATTGATTTACCCCAAGCTACAGATACAATTTCATTCTACCAGGTTCTGTTACTTGATACAGGACTTATTAAACCACTGACAGACTTCAGATTTTTTTCTTGAGATCATGTAACAAAGTTCACAGGCTTATTCTGTATCATCTCTAAATTCCCATAGCAGTTCTGGCCTCCAATATAATATACTGTATACTAAAATAATATTTACTTAATACCTAAAATGAATTAAAATACCTCCAAGCCGAAGAACATACCTTGTCTATACTTTCTAGAACTTCTACAGTTGAAGGTTTTGTCTGTTACAGAAACAGAAATTAGAAATGGTATTAAAAATGATTGCAAACTTAGAACACTATAATCAAAAGAAAAATCCTAATTCAGAATTAATTTTTTTTTAAATGTTGTCAACCTATATGTATTCTCATTTATTCATAACTAAGATTTATTTAACTGAAAAAATACAAACAAAACTATGTAAGATTTTTAGACTTCTTCTATTTCTTTTTAGTCCTAGAAGAAATTTCAACTCTGATAGCTCAAATTCTATTATTCTTAACCTCAACAGAACACACTATTTATTATATAGAGAAACAAACTTTCCTCCAACAAAAATTTTCTTAGGTAATGATTTCTCAAAACAGTTAATGGTCTGGGGATGTGACTCAGTGGCAGAGTGCTTGACTAGCCTTCACGAGGCTCTGGTTCCATTCCCAGCACCACAAAAAACAAATAAATAATTCACATACTTTAAAAATCCACAAACTAAAATGGTCTGAAACACTACTGCTAAAGTTCATTTGGGGCTTGGGAAGTCAAAATCAATAGGTTACTTTCCCTGTGAATTCCTAAAGTATGTATAATACGTCATTATGGCAGAGTTTATTTGCCAAAGATTTTATACCATGTAGCATATAAACCAAATGCCCAAGAAAATATTTACCATCTCAACAATCCAAAAGAGTAACAAATATCCGTTGATTATAGTTCCCTAAAAAACCTTTTAAAATTAAGGTGAACCATATGAAATTGCCATTTTGTAAGTCAAAGCAGTATATTGGCAATTTCATATGGTTCTATCTAATAAGACAAAGGAAGAAGAAATAAATATGATCCTCAGGCAGAACTGCCATAGATTTCAAAGAAGGGGGTCATCTCATTTACATGGAATCAATAGAGTTGATTTTATAGAAATAGAGAGTAGAATCTAGGGAACCTGGGGGAGGACACTGATGAGGAGTTGGGTTGGAGATCAAAGAGTACAAAATGACAAAAGAATAAGTTCAAGAGACTAGTACACAACATGATGACTATAGCTAATGATGAGCTATTGTATTCTTGAAAAATACTAAGTGTACACATCATGTATTCTCACCACAAAGATGATAACCATATGAGGTAAAGTATATATTAGCTAGATTTAATCATTCCACAGTATGTTTACACCTCAAAGCACCACGTTGTACATGATAAATGCATATTATTTTATCTGTCAATTTTAAAAAGAAAGAAAAGGGAGGGTCAAAACATATATTGTCCCAACAATAGTCAAAAACTAAATTATGTAGCAAGTATTGCTAGGCTCCGTTACTATTGTAATAAATCAAAAAATACATAATCTATCCTAGACCACATTATCTCCTCTAATGTTACAGAGCATTTATCAGATAATTTGTATTTTCTAGCTCTAAATTTGAGATTCATCTTCTAAGGCTTATTCAATAAAATCAAACAACATTTCTAATTTTGTTTAATCTCAATTCTTAAAAGCACATTTAGTGTGCTTTCAGAAAATATTTGTGACAAGTTTTAAGTAAAAACATAGTAGGTAAAAAAAAAACAAAAAAACAAACATAGTATGTAAAAAATGTTAAGGATGATATAAAATACTTAATTTCAACCACCTTTACAGTAAGTTCAAAATTTAGGCAGTTATAAGAAAATAAGAAAAATAACCACTTTTACATGCAAATACAGAAATACAGGAACAAAAATAATTCCTAAGTCAAAGTGAAACAATTCTTTTAAAGAGACATTAAGCACTTACAGAACTACTAAGATAAAGTCCAAATTTTAAAAAGTAGTTCAGGGGCTGGGGATTTAGCTCAGTGGTTCCACCGCCTGCCTTGCAAGCACAAGGTCCAGAGGAGTTCAATCCCTTTTTTTTTACTTTTTTTTAAAAAAAAAGTAATTCAGAACAAAACAGTGAAAAAAAGTCAGAAGAAAGTAAATAGATAATATCAAGCTATAATTGAAGGCTACACCAGAAAAGGGACTTTTACAAATAGCTTTATGAACACTTTATGAACTAGCAGTAAAGAAAAACTTACTCTCCATCGAGAAAATAATCCACCCATCTTTTATTTGTAGAAACGTGGCACAATGATAAATGTCATCACTTGTCCAAAGGAAGTCACACTAGAAATAAAGCAAACATTTTTTTAAATTTTAAGTTAAATACACAGCATGTCTACTATAAAAGTTAGATGTTGCAATACTATCTAAAAATACTTTAAAATATTAATTTATTTGACCTTCATTTACATAATTTGAATTCAAAGAGTCATTGGGATCAAATCCACCTTTTTAAAATCTTTTCTTCAAACAGAGGACATATTTAAAGGTAAAAATACACCTAGAAAGGCTTTTTAAATGGCAATGCATTTTAGAAGTCTATAGTCAAATGACTTGGTTTCTGTTCTTAAAGTATGTTCCCTGCATTCTTTAAAACAAAAATGTTATTATATTACTTTCATTCTACATACCTAAATAAAACCATTTCTATTATTCACTAATTCCTAACTAAACTAGTTTTTTGAAATTAGGGGTGTTTTACAATATTCAGAATAGCATCACTTTACGAACAATCATAGGAAAACAATTAGATTCTGAATAAGAAAATAAGGGTTACAAGGCTGCCTGTAACCTTGAACAAATCATTTAATGATGTTGAGCCTTAATTTTTTTCTGTAAAATTTGACTTAATAACAGCAACACTTTCTCACAAGATAGCATTTAGCATTAACCTTCCAGATTAAAAAAAAAAAAATACTAAGTAAAGAGGTTTAGTGACTGGCCCAGTAGCACAAAAGAAAGATGGCCTTAACCCCCTCTTCCTCTGAAGGTCTGGCCCTATTAGTAAATACTACTGTTCTACATCCCAAAGAAACATTTTTTTCTAAATTTTGTCTATGTTCTTCAAGCTAGCTGACCATTTCAGATAGCTGTATATCCACTTCTTTTAACTGTTTTCCCATGACTCAAATTATTTATAATATAAACTCAGCAATATTATATTCAAGATCAATTTGCCACTTGGTAATTACATAAATTTTTATTTTTTAGTTGAAATGGTAAAAGTACACTTTAAAACTAACATATTTTACCTAGTATCAAGTATGTACTTGCAAACATGTGAAATTACTTCATTTAATCAAATGCAGTTATTAAGGATGTTTTTCTCACATTTTTAACCATAAAAATAATCAGAAAACAATATCTGTGCCAAGTAAGAACTGCAACAGTATTCATACACTGGAATTGCCATAAGATATATCTACTGAGAATGTCTTAGTGGGCCGGGGATTAGCTCAGTGGTTTCGCCGCCTGCTGCGCAAGCACAAGGACCTGAGTTCGATCCCAGGTACCAAAAAAAAGTCTTAGTTAGAAAAGTAACAAAGAGTCTAATTACAAATACTTTGACTTACAAAGTGATCTTTAAGGACCAAAATACCTATAAATTCATCCTGAAAAACTCAAGTTTGAAAATACAGTAAGTATTACAAAACTTTAGGTTGCAAGTTAAATAGTATTAATCCTTCAATATTAGCTCAGTATTCAAATTTGTAAAATACAGTTGTGAAAAATTCTGGAACGTGAATGAAACTAAATAGCATTAATTTAAGTTGCAAGGTAAATAGTATTAATCCTTTAATATTACTTCAGTATTCAAATTTTTAAAATGTGGTTGGGAAAAATCCTGGAAACTGAGTGAACAAAAGTAGAAATTCCTATCTGAGCCAAGACATTAAATAAATCTCAAAACCTTCTTATGATGCTAAAAATAATCGACAAGAAAGATGGAAAGGGAAAGACTCAGATGAACCACTTATCTTGATATTCCCAAAGTATACATCATCCCTCTATTAAAACTGACCTACATATTTTGGTTTGTAAGAGAATTACACTCCTCTAATAAAGTTTATAGCTGTCACATCCTGTGTTATGATTTAGAAATAAAGTGCCCCCCAAAAGTCTCATCCTCCGAAAGTCTCATATGTTCAGAAGTGGGGCTTTCAAGAAGATAACCAGATCATAAGGGCTCTAACTTCATCAGTAGATTAAACCACTGATGAGATCATTTGATGATATTATTGGGGGGGGAGGGAAACTTACAAAGCAGGACCTAGTTGAAGGGAAGGAGTCAAGGGGGCATGGGCTAGAGAACTATATCTTATCCCTGGCCCCTTCCTCTCTGGCTCTCTCACTTGCTCTCTGCTTCAGGACTTCAGATTTTCCAGCTTTGCTCCACCAGGCTCTTCTACCATGGCCTGTCTCATCTTAGGCCCACAACAATGGAACTAGTCAACCATGAAATGAAATTGAGCCTAAATAACTCTTTCCTCCCTTTTTCTTTTCTATTAGTACATGTTTGCAGGATGTAATATTTACATTTCTTATGAATAGTTGGTACATATACATAACACATCTTAACACCCTTTTTCAGCCCTTTTCCCTTCCCTCCCTCCCCACTCTCTCCATTTCCTGATCCTTTTCTCATTTGAAAAAGACCTATCTCCTTACTGAAGAACTTGAAGCTAAAGTGAAGTAATAAGCTAATGCCCCAAAGACAATAAGTAGAAAGGCCAACCATAGCATTTTACTTTTGATTTTTTAGAAAAGCAACCAGTTAGTCCCAACAGCACAAAAGAAAGGAAGGCTGCTTTATATAGATTAGACTGGAATATTTATATATAAAATATATGAAAGCTCCTCTAATATTCTCAAATAGTGGTAAACAGAACTACAGAAGTGGAAAGTGAGTTACAAACACAAGACAGTACAATGAATGTAGCATGTAGCCCAATTCTTTTATTTGATTAAATCTGAATGCTTAAATCTACATTAAAGAGAAGCTAAATGATTCACCAAAGTCATATGGCTCTAGTTAGAAACAGAACTGTGAAAGTACAGCTTTTATTTTACTGTATATCACTTTTTAAATTAGTGTAATTGATATATATATATATGCATATCACAATAACAATTCTGACTGCAATTATTTGCTTAGAAAATTGTTTTGGTGTAAATAAAACAAACTATGGCTTTAGTCTCCAAGATTCCTGAAGCAGGGAATTACGTTTTTAAATTTGTCCTCTAAAACATTAGGATGATACTAATCAAAAGCCACATCCATGCTTTCATATTCATAATCAAAGAAATTGTCAACCTTCATTGTTTCTACAATTTTTCTATCAAATTCTGATATTTGCTAAAGAAGCTAATTTACTATAATGTACATGTGGTGGTACTTTTCAACAGACATGAAAGCATACTAAAATATAATTAAATAAGCTTTAATTTCACATTTCTATTTCCAACCACTGGTCTCTCCTTTCCATTCAAACATCTTTACTCCAATTCTAGTAGCCCATCACTTACTATGAAACTACGGGCAAATAAATTACTTAACCTCCTTCTTACTCAACTTCCTCATCTGCAAAAGAAGAATCCTTTTAAATGTTGAAAAGCTTAAATAACAGTATTTTCTAAACAATCATAGTGCCTAATACACAACAATTACTCAATACACTGTTTTGTTTTGTTTTGTTGGTACCAGGGATTGAACTCAGGACCTTGTGGTTGCAAGGCAGGCTCTGGAAACACTGAGCTAAATCCCGGGCTCAATACACTGTTTTTAATGCTGTGGTCATTACTATTTTCTAGTCTATCTCTGCTTTCTTTCAAATATTGTACTTAGAAAATAGTGGGGACCAAATGATCCTGACATTTCCTTTTGAAGCATGTATCATTTTGCTTGCCCTTGAGTAGACAAATGGCTCAACCTCATGTGGCTTGTTCCCAAGAATCTTCCATAAATATGCACGTATCTCTTCCCAATCTGATATCACAATGGGATCTGACATAACCCTAACACCATATTGTTTGAATGTTTTTAAACTGCTATCACACTCAGGTCTGGGTGTCAGAATTTAAATCCTAAGAAATTTTCTTTTCAGCTGACTTTAAATTACATTAAAACAACAGAGTAAAATATATCTGAATTCAAAATATGACCCAACCATGTATTAGCTAGTATGTGATCTTGGGCAAATTAAATTCTCTAAGCCTCAGTTTGTAAAATGATGAAAATAACTACACTTCATAGAACAGTTCTATGGATTAACTGAAATTATCACTTGGCACAGCATCCAACACACAGTCAGCACTTAATTGTAGCCATTATTTCTATTACAGAAAACACATGTGGCAGTTAAATGGAACCTTTCTTTCTAACTTCTTGTAAAGAAAGCACTTACTTCATAATTTAAAAATTGAAAAATAAAATTAGTTTGTATTTTTACTAAAAGTATATTGCCCTCAGTTATTCCAGTGTGAAAATAAACCAAGACATTCTGCATATACTTCACTCAAATAACCAGTAGGCCTATGGAGAAAATAGCAAGGGAAGTGTAGTTTTATGTGTATCAAGTTCCAAACTTAAACTGTTTAGTCACCCTCAAGGGCATTTCCATAACATTGTACTACACAATTTAAGATTAAAAGTGATTTGTTCTAAAATTCTAACTATTAAATATCCTAAATGAAAAGGCAATTTTGAAATATCCCAAAGTACCACATTTATTGCAAAAATAAAATGGATGAAAAGTAAGCACTTTTAATATATGGTGATAAAATGTTTGCTTTCATGGTAAGTAAAGTTGTACTCTGAAATAATACCCAAAAAATAACTAACTGATTAGAAGAATTAGAAGAATTTTTATATGAAATCATACCTTTTTGACAGACATATATCCTCCTTTTCTTATATTCTTTCAAGTTAATACACTGTATAAATTTATTAACATCATTATTAAACTGATCTCAACAAATGACAGAAAATCCTAAAATTCTAAGTTTAAAAGCAACACTCTTCTTTAAGAAAATGTATTAAAATCAACTTAGTTCTCCTAAAAAAGCACCATGGGAGCTGCTGAGGACAAGGGATTAGCATTCCCTGCCAACTTGAACATATGCCTGAAACTAAGCTTCCTCACATCCACCACAGTGCTGTTGAATAGAATCACATTTGTCAAGGGTGCAATCCAGGCCACAGACTAAGGAGAAAATAGCAGACGCGAAGCACCACAAACCAGAAGCTAAGAAGCAGAATATGGAAAACTCAGCGAGTCGAAGGTCTTGGTTAGTACTGTGAGAATACCATCAGCAAAACGGAGTTCACCATTCCCACCTCTCTCTCCCTATCCGTAAACAGTATTACAGAATAAAACCCACTGATGACTTAGATTTGCTCTTCTTCTTCCGCGCCTATTACACCTACGCATCTTCGCACTTCCCCTCCACCCCTCACGCCGGCCACCGTTCTCTCAAAATCAATAAGGACAATGGTGTGGAGCTGCTTCACTCAGTGCGTGTAATCCACGCCCACAAGCGAGCCGAGCAGCATGACACTGACAGTTTCAATCCCTTCCGATCTTTCCAACTCAAGGAGCCTCCGCACAATTCCCAGAAACAGGAGATGTATTGGGCCACTCAGAGAGGATAGTTTAGCGTGGGATATGCTAGTTTGGGACCTTCTGGCTCTTCTCAGCACAGATGGGCCAGAAGCCAGGCTCAAGCTGGTCACTACCAGGAATCTCCGAGTGCAGAACTGAGGAAACCACCAGCCCTCGCGGGGCAGAACAGAGTCTCGAGCCCTCCAGACCCACCACTGCCACTGTGCTGGGAAATCAAGGGGACGAGGCGGCGCCCCTAGATCAGCGCCTACCTCAATGGGTGCCTAACTGGCCTCGCTGCTGCCGCCGAACTCTTAGGCCACTAGGCATGGGGCCGGGGCAACAGCGAGAGACAGTGGGGAACCGGGAGATTATACGTATTTCCCCGGAGGAAAGCCCAGCGCGCCTCCTCTCTGATGAGCCCTCCCAACTGCTTTCATCTTAAGTATTTTACCTGTGTGAACCGGGCGTAGCCCGGCCCCGGCGTCCACCCCTGACGGCCTCGGCCGCCACTTCAACCCGCCTCAGATGCAGCCAGCAGCCGCCACAGAATGCTGGGCCCGGCCAACTCCTTCCCATAAAACCCCGCGCTCTGCCCGCCAACCAATCGGCGACACAATGGGCGCGCGCCGCTCCCCGTCACGTGACCCAAACTGCGTTGGCCGTTGGGGGCAAGGGATCCCCGCGCTTGGCCTGCGGACTCCTGGCCCTGTGCTCTCCGCACACCGCGGAGGGTGGTCCTTGTCGCGTCCCAAGGTGTTCTGCCATTACTGCGACTCCTCCCAATACAGCTGTTTCTTAGTCTTCCTTTCTTCCTTTGCTTCATTTTCTTTTTTCTTTCTTTTTTTTTTTTTTTTTGGTACAGGGGATTGAACTCAGGTCCTTGCGCTTGCGCAGCAGGCGGCGAAACTACTGAGCTAAATGCCCGGCCCTGCTTCTTTTTCTTTTAAACCCTGTTCTGCCAAGTCTCGCTGGAGAAAGAAAACACAGACACTGGCCCTAGTGGTCCCAGACCTCCGCGGAGAGAGGAGAAAGGTGGGGAAAACAAAGGCCAGTGAAGGGTAAGACTGGAGGGATCTGACGTGAAGAGTCGCCATTCACCTGTCATCAGCCAACAGTAGAGCAAGTTCACATCCCACAGTTTAGAAGAGGCCAGTTTCCCAAAGGTCCCAGTAGAAAAATGCAGCCTAGAACCCAGGAGTACTCGAGGCTTCTGTCACCACTGGACGTCAAAAAGGGTCATTTGATGACACTTAACCACTTGTGAGGTATGGGAATTTCAAACTACGGGTAACAACAAAAGCTGTTTCTTTCTTAAAACTCAAGACCAGTCTCCAAAACCCGTAATACATGCGCCCACGGGCTATATTGATACTTGAATGACAGAAATGCAAGGAATGTTCACACAGTCACACAGAGAAGGGTGGAGAAATTTTAGCGAACATTTTCATCATATTTTAACCCCTGTGATGTTTTACGTCGTGTGCAAATATTTTCTTTTTTTTTTCTATTTTAGTTACATATGCATAATATTAAAAGTTTCTATGGTTTTCAAAGAGCATAATAGTTTTAATATGTTTAAACTTTGACAACACAAACAGGTAAAGAAAGAAACTAAACACATCCAGTTCATAATAATTTATTATGTGGAAGCTTCCAGGTGATTCAGTGAAGTGACTTGCCCTAGATCCTGAAATGTTTAGTTAGGGTTCTGTAAACTTGAACGGATGAAGGAAAGAGAAATAAAATTTAGTGTGTAGTGTGGGTCAGTCATTTTGCAAATGTAGAAAAAAAGTGGTAAGAAATATTTCAACAGTTTTGATGTGGAAATTTAACAATTTTGTTTTTCATCTTTTGCACTTTCAAAGTGTTAAAAGTCTTCTGCAGCTATACAGATGCATCTTTGAAAGATCTTTCCTAAGAGAAAAAAATTAATGGTTTTTACACTTGCTAATGTTTTGTTCTCTGGTTTTGATTGAGCAATTAAGCTCTATTGTAAAAGGGGTTAAAAACAGGATGGGGATAAAAAGAGCTAACTAGACACAAGAGACTACAAAAACTGAGCCTGCACAAAGATTTAACCTGGCCAGTGGTGGGAGAGAAACATCAGCTCTCTTAATCTTCCCAACAACCTAGGCTTTACCTTTCAAATGAGGAAACCAAAAAATAGAAAGAGTATGTACATTGTTACACTTTACCACTGCCTCCTTTATATCAAGTGGTAAGAGTTTGGGCTGGGATTGTAGCTCAGATACAGAGCACTTAACCTAACATGCACAAGGCCCTGGGTTTTATCCCCAGCAACACACACACACACACACACACACACACACACACACACACACACAGACTTTGTCAAGCAAATAAATACTGAGGGAAAAACATAAGAAGTGATTCCAAACATCTATGGACAAGGACTGTGTTCAATGCTAAGAAGACCGAGTGGTTTTTTTGTAAAACAACTGTCCTAGAAAGCATCTGCCATGAGTGGGAGAACCCCCCCGCCCAAAAAAAGTGCTGTGATGAAGGCTAACATTCAAGGTGTTAGAAAGTAAGACAACAGCCAGGGAAAGAAAACCAATAAAAGGTACTGCTTTAGCAGAGCCCAAATATTGAGTTATCCCCTAATAAGCCTAATGATCCCCTAATTTGTTTAATTTATTTAGGTACTGTGCATCATAGAGGAGGGGCATTCATTGATCTTTCAGAGAGCTTAGAAGGAGTCACATACAAATAGATAGCTGAAGAATGAGAAACTGAGTGGAGAAAGGAAACGGAATAAATGTGTATAAAGGTCTTTCGGGAGGAGAGAACATTGCAAGCCTAAGAAACTGAAAGGAGACCATTGTGACTGAAGAATAGGTTTCAGGGAGAGTGCTTCAGTATGAAGCTGGAGGTCAGACTAAGCAGAACCTTCCTGACTGTATTAAAAATCCTAATCTTAAAGCTCATAGAGTGAGAAGGGATCTGACATAGATCACACATGGCCAGCATTGGACCAATTCGAATCTTCAAGTGGTAGGTAGTGTGTGGTGTTGGTTGTAATTCAAGTTAATTGGGATAGTGTAACTGGCACTGCAAAGCACAACTTTTAAAGTTGTTTGCTGTTTTGGTTTTTTTTTTTTTCTTTAGAGACAAGTGGCTTCCTGGGGCCTGCGCAATTAACAGCTTCCCCCATCTTTCCTCAGTCCAGGTGAATGAACAGAACCTGCGGAAGATGACAAGTACAGTTTCCTTTCCACTAGAAAAAAGACTGAGCTGAAGATTGCTAAAAGTGATAAAGCAAGTGTGGAGATTTGCATTATTTCTCTGTGCTTCCCCTCTCCTCTATTCCTTACTATAAAAGACCCTTGCCCGAGATACACAATCAGATAGATGGTGATTTGAGGCAAATAGGCCCCTCCATCTCCTCAGAGCTAGTATTGAGCTTATGAACCTAAGTGGCCAATAACAATAGGAGCAAGGAGAGGGCAACAAGTGGGAGAATTGGAACAATTTACCAAGTAAAAAGGGAGGTCTTAGTGTTAATGATGCTCCCTTAAAGTCACATACCAAACGAGGTTAGGAGAGCTTTTATTGGAAATAATAAGACTAGCTCTTGAATTTTCAGGGAGGATGAATGGACAGCCACTTGTCCCCTCGATCTAGAGCTACTATTGGATAAGCAGAGCATAAGAATTCCTCAGTTGTTCAATGGCCACCTATCATAGGTGACTTTGAATTAAAATGACCAATTGGAACTCAGTCTCTTGAACCCAGTTCTTCTGTTCATAAGGTTTAAAGGAAACTAGGATTTACAGAAAAACTGGTTATTTTGCATTTTATGTTTTTCAAAACTCAGGAGCTTAGTAGGAAATAGACTGCTTTCCAGATTGCCTGAGGAACCTTGGAACTCTTGATCCAGTATAGCTGATTACCCAACTCTATCTCAGGTCCTTCCTCTAGCTAGCTGCCTTAACTCATGAACTAAGTAAGTGAGCTGTTTTCTACTTAAGTGATAGGTTCAGATTCACATGTGGTGTCAGCAGAGTTCTGGGGTGCTGTGGGGTTCTTCTAGAGATTCTAGGTTCTTGTCCTGAACAAAGAATTGGTCAAAACAAGCAAAAAGGTAGCAAAGTTTTACATTTATTAAAGGTAGAAAAAGAAATATGCTCCGCAGAGTGAGTGTGGGGCAGTTAAAGGTAGGAAAAGAAGTGCACTCTGGAAAGTGCAGAGTGGGCCAGTGAAAAGGCTCACAGCAGCCATTAAACTCATGGTGACGTCAGATCTATATCCCCCAAGCTGACGTCAGATCTATGCCATGCTATCAAATGCCTGCTTGATTTCTCACAAAAGAATTGAAGATAGCATTTTCTGACTGATCCTAGGCACAGGGCTTGGAACAGTTTTTCTGCACATGTGTTCTGGATTTCTGTGATTGGTGGATCATACCCACTTGCCCGGCTGCTTTGCCATGCCCTAATCTCCCCACAGGAGGGTTGGATATAGATAGAAGGGGAGAAAGTCAGAGATGATTGATGATTTCTGGTGGGCCCAGTAGATGGGTACTAATGCCATTGCTGAGATCTGGGGTACACTAAGTTTAGACTCAAGCAGCCCTTGAAGGATGCATTGATAACAGCTTTCCTGGCTCTTAGCCCAGGCCTCTCATTGTTTTCTGGAATGTCTCTCTGCCTACTCAGAAGCTCTCTTTTTACCTCTCCATGAAAGCCCATCTTTCAAGCTCTCTAACTCCAGAATTTTGTTCAGTGTCAGGTTCCAACACCTTGTCTTTGCACTCCTTTCAATTCAAGTGTTTTTCACCCTTCTCGCTGTCCAGGATTTGGAGAGAAAAGGGGTCAAATGCTGCTTCATTTTCAATAAGGCTTTTGTATTCTTGAAACCTACTTTGGAAATGTATTTAAAGGCTGAGTGTCAGGAGAAAACCATGTCCTCCACCTTCTTAGGTTATTTAAGGCCCTGCAAATTAAATTCATAAAAGACATTAGCAAGACAAAAAAATCTTTTTTTCCTTTCTAAGTTCTTTTATTGGTATATTTTAGGTATACAATTCGTTTACATTTATCATTGGGTGTTTGTACCTGTACATGATGTATCTTGGTTCTTATTTTTTCCCCATTACCTGTGTGCCCTTCACCCCCTCCTCCCTTCCCTATTTACACACACATCATTTACATTTTTTTTTCTTTTCTCATTAGTTTTTCCTTTCCCTCCTTTCCTTTCCCCTTCCCCTCCCTTCACCCCTTCGTCTTTAGACCTTTTTTCCCATTTCAAATTATCAGTTATTCATTTTAATCATTTTAACCCTTGTTTACACTATCAGTTTCTCACACTAGTGAAACTATTCAGTATTTACACATGTGTGTCCTATTTATTTCACTTAAGAGTATGGCCTCTATATACATCCATTTAGCTATAAATGACTCTAGTTTCTTGTTCTTTATGTCTGGGTAGTACTCCATTTTATTAAAAAAACACATCTTCTTTATCCAGTTTCCAGTTGATGGGCACTTGGGCTGCTTCCAAGTTTTAGCTATTACAAACTGTGCTGCTATGAACATGGGTGCACATATATAGCTGTGGTATGATTCTTTTAATTCTTTGGGGAAGATACCCAGCAGGGGAATTGCTGGGTCAAATGGGACTTCTGGTCCTAGTTCTTTGGGGTATCTCCATACTGATTTCCACAGTGGTCACACCAGTCTACACTCCCACCAGCAATGGAGAAGGGTTCCTTTCTCCCCACACCCCTGCCAGCATTTGTTATTGGTTGATTTCTTGATAGCAGCCATTTTTTCTGGGGTGAGGTGGAATCTCAGTGTTGTTTTCATCTGCATCTCTCGAATGACCAGTGATGTTGAACATTTTTTCATGTATTTGTTTGCTGCGAGAAAAAAATCTTTAAATACACACACATACTGGGACATTTACAAAGACATATCAATCCAAAAAGTGGTTAGTATTCGGGGCTTATATACCATCTTTATAGGGAATGGAGAGGAGCAGAGGGTACTTCTTGACTTCTTCAAGAGAGGGGAGGAAAAGTAAGGGCACTTAGACAAAAGCAGATGACTTTTTAGACAGATAAATATGCCCTTAGGAGAAGAGATGGTAGATATATTTTTGTAATGGTTTTGTAATACCAGCCTATCTATGAAATTATTACAAGTGCTCCCAGGAGATGATTTATGACAATAGGAATCTTTGATAAAGGTAAAGGTAAAGCCCAGGATGTAGCTCAGTGGCACAGCACCTGCCTGGAAAGCACAAA
Source organism: Heterocephalus glaber (assembly GCF_053883595.1). Lineage (NCBI taxonomy): Eukaryota > Metazoa > Chordata > Mammalia > Rodentia > Bathyergidae > Heterocephalus > Heterocephalus glaber. The sequence continues at coordinate 55,294,659 of NW_028258143.1, forward strand.
GCCCTGAGTTCAATTCCCAGTACAAAAAAAAAAAAGGTAAAGGATTTCAGAAACTTACATGCCTTCCATTCAAAATAATTTTTATGCCACACAGGCATAATCTGAACCCCTGCAATTGTTCTCTTTGTAGTGTTGCTGTAACAACACTAAAGTCCCTGTTAGGCACTGTAAATGCATCTGACTAGGCAAAGAATCAGGAAGTACAAAGAAAAGATTAGAATTATGTTTTAGGAGACCAAAATATACAGAAAATTTCATGAAATAGAAGTATACTACTTGATGCTATCATATAGACATTCATATAACCCATTTGGGTCAAGAAGTAGAAAATTATTGGGCCAGGGATTTAGCTCAGTGGCACCACACCTGCCTTGCAAGTGAAGGTCCTGAGTTCGATCCTGGGTACCAAAAAAAAAAAATTATTAACACTTCAAAAGACCCTAGTGTGCCCCTTCCCTTGCTTATAACCCTAGAGATAGTTGCTATCATAATTATTTTTTCTTTCTTTCTTTCTTTCTTTCTTTCTTTCTTTTGATAGCACTGGGAATTGAACCCAGGGCTTTCACACAGAGCTACATTCTCAAACCATTTTTTAATTTTTAATTTTTCATTTTTTGATATGATGCCTTGTTAAGTCACTAAATTGCCCAACCTGGGCTTGAATTTGTGATCCTCCTACCTCAGTTTCTCAGAATGCTGGAATTACAGGCACGTGCCATCACACCTGGCACTTTCTGGCTTTTCTTTACAACTGTGCTGCCTAATTACTCAGGCTTAAACAATGTAGTTTATTTCTATATTTGACCGCTATGTAAATTAAGTCATAGAATAAGCTTGTTTTACCATATTTTGAATTTTTTGCTCAACCTTATGCCTTTAAGATTTACTCATATTGATGTCTGTAGTTTATTGATTTTCATTGATGTATATTTATTAATTCCATGGATGTACCATAATTTATTCTACTGTTGCTGTGCATGTTTGCAGTTCTTTGCTTTCAGCTACTATTAGCAATGCTGTTGTGAAAGTTTACACATATACGCACATATCATAGAGCACATAAACACACATTTTTTAGGAGTTTTTATCTGTTTTTTTTTTTTGGTACCGGAGATCGAATTCAGGACCTTGAGCTTTCAAGGTAGGCAGCAGCACCACTCAGCTAAATCCCTGGCCCCCGAGAGTCTTTACCTTTTTATATGATTCCAGCTTTGTAGAACATCCATATCTTTAGCTTTATAATATCATACTAAAGTTTTCCAAAATGATTGTACTTATTATATCACTAATAACAATGTATAAAAGTTGCTGTTGCTCCAATTCCATCAATATGCGACTTTCGAGACATTTTCATTTTTGCCAATCTAATGGATATGTAATATCAATTTATTGTGGCTCTGTTTTGCATTTTCCTGACTACTAATGAAGAAAAAGCACCCTATGAGCATTGTCTCACTCTTTAGATCTGTTCACATTTGTGGATTGGGTTGTTTGTATTTTTCTTGTTGATGTGTATAAATTTATTGTATAACATGGAAATAATTTTTGTTGATTTGTGTGTTACAGATGCTTTACCCACTTTACAATTTGTCTTTTCACTCTCTTAAGATCTTTTGATGAAAAAAATTCTTAATGCAATCAATTTTTCACTCTTCTTTATGATTAGTGGTACCTGTGTCCTATTTAAGAATCTCTTCCAACCCTACATCATGAAGACTGTTATGCTGATTTTTAAAACTTTTATTGCTTTTAACATTTCTAGCAGATTCCCCGGTGGTGCTGGTGCCACTGAACCTGGTATCACTCTTTGACAAGCCTCACCACCCCTTCCCTGTACCAGTGGGGAGAGGACCTCCCACAGGCATCCCCTGTGCACGCTGTGGTTGCCAAGTTTCTATTCCAGCCTGGCTTAGCTGGATCTTACAAGACTGAAATCAAAACATTGGCTGACCTACAATATCATCTAGAGGCTCAACTGGGCAAGAATCCACTTATAAGATCATCACTAAGATCATCATTGAGGTGGTTACCTTTGAGGAAGCTCCCCACCACCATCCCAAGCTCCTAGGGCAGAGAAGCTGAGCCAGTCCCAGCACCCAGAAGGAAGCTCCCCCGCTGCCATCCCAAGCTCCTAGGGCAGAGAAGGTGAGCCACGCAGGTGCCAGAAGCACCCCCCTCCACCGCTGTGGAAATGAGAAGACACGTAAACAAGTCTCAAAAACAGACTTCTGGATCACCTACAGCAACTCCAAAAGGAAACGGGAAGGAACAATCTGATACTCAACCACCTGGACTCTCTCAACTGGCAACAAAAGAGGATCTGGGAAAAATGAAATCAGAAATAATTACTCAGATAACAGCACAGATTTTGCTCATGGTGCAAGACATGATTAGTAAATCTAGAGAGGACACAGATAAAATAAATAGAGGATCTGAGGAACATGATGGAATCCCAACACAGGAAACAAATGGAATCCATAAAACAGATGCAAACAGATTACCAGGAGATTAAAAATTCCATCAAAAGTCTGCGCAGCAGAATGAACCAATGTGAGGACAGAATTTCAGATATAGAAGAAAAGATTGCAATTAGTGAGGAGGAAAAGAAAAATTGCTTTAAAATTGTAAAGGAACACGAGAAATCAATCCAGCAGCTGCTAGACGATGCAAAGAATAACATAAGACTGATTGGAGTCAATGAAGAAAGAGGAGAGAGTGCAAATGGCACAAAAAAACTGTTCACAGAAGTGATGGCAGAAAACTTCCCAAGGAGGGGAAAAGACCTTGACATACAGATAAGTGAGGCATATAGGACTCCAAATAGCCTTGATCAAAAAAAATCTACACATAGGCATATAATAGTTAGGATTCCAGAAATCCAACAGAAGAACAAAATTCTACAAGCAGTGAGAGAAAAGAAACAAATCACATACAAAGGAAAGCCCATCAGAATTACAGCAGACTTCTCAATGCAAACCCTCAAGGCAAGAAGAGCTTGGAGTGATGTATTTCAACCCCTAAGGGAAAACAGCCTCCAACCCAGATTGATGTACCCTGCAAAACTATTTGATGGAGAAATAAGATGCTTTCATGACAAAGAGCACCTCAGGAACTTCATGAATATCAAACCGGCACTCCAAAAAATTTTAGACAATACCCTAGGAAAAGACAATGAGGATCACAACCCCAGGAAACCCAGCAGAGTGAATCCATTGGATGTGACAAATTAAATGCAAAGGGGGAGAATCCAACAAAAAGAAAAAGTCATGACAAGGCTTTTAAAACTTTTAACTTCATCTCCCTAATGAGTGTATAATTCAATCTTGTTATTGTACTGATGAGTATTTTTCTGATTCTAGAGTTGCACACCTTTCCTTGTGCTATACTGGCTATTTATCATCTTCTTACATCTACATTTTAATTGGGTTTTCTATTAATGAGCTCTAAGAATTCTTTATATATTCTGCTCATAGGTTATATGCATGTAAGTATGGTCTGTTTAAGGACTACTTTTCATTTTAATGATGTCATTTAAAGTTCTAAATTTTGATGGAATCTCATTTATCAATTTTTTTCTTTTATACATCATGTCTTTTGTATCCTAGGTAGTTCTTGCCTACCCTGAATTCATAAACATTTTCCCTTATAATTTCTTCTTAAAGTTTTGTACTTTTAGGCTTTCATATTTAGGTTCATAGATCCCTTCAAGTTATTTTCATGTATGGAAATAAAGGGTTGAGGTTAATTTTTTATATACAGATACTAGGTGTTCTACTGCCATTTGCTGTAAACACTACCTCTTCCTCGGCTCTTGAATTGAGTTTATATTCTATAAAATGCTAATGTTAAATCATCTTTCAAAACTCAGTGGACTATATATGTGTGGTTCTATTTCTAGATTATCTGTTTTATTCAAATGATCTATATGTCTTTCCTTATACCAACACTTCCTTGATTATTGTAGCTTTAGAAAAAGTCTTAAAATTAGGTACTAAACGTCTTCTAACACTGTTTTTTTTAACTTTTCTAGGTCCTTTGTACTCCTACATAACTTTTAAATTTCAATATCCAATTCTTCATTTATAGCAAGTATACACAGACCTGAATTTTTATATATGCCTTGTATTTTCTAATCCTGCTAAATTCAAATACAAGTTCTAGGGGCTCCTAGAGATTTCTTAGTATTTTCTCTGTAGATGATCATTTCATCTACATATAAAGATTTTGCTTCTAAGTTGCCATTCCTATCCTAATTGTGTCATTTTATTGCCAGACTATTTTGGTGGGGACTAAGTTTCAAAGTTTAATGGACAGGTAAAGAGTAAGCATATCTGCCCTTGTTCCCCACCTTAAGGAGAAAGCATTGTATCTTCTCCATTCATATAAGGTGTTCTTGCTGGAAGTATGGAGTACATGACTTTAATCTGTTGAGAAGGTTCTGTTCTACTTCTAATCTCCTGATAGCTTTTACCATGAACAGCTGTAGAATTTAGTCCAATACTCTTTCTCCAACTAGTGACAGGATCATATGGCTTTTTCCTTTCCTCTGTTAAAATGATGACTTTTGGGGGTGGATCTTCCAGTGCTGAACCAACACTGCCATCCCTATAACAAAACCACTTTCTACATACTGCCTGATCTGACTTCTAATAGTTTGTTTTGTTCAACAAATTTCTATCTATGTTCATACTTTTTCTTCTATTATCTTTATCCAGTTTTAGGATTAGCACAATGTTGATTTCCTAAAATGAGTGGAAAAGTGTTCCTTCTTTTTTCTGCTTTAATTTTTTGATATAATTTATCAGTTAAAATGTATATGAGCCTGCTGTTGTCATATAGGTAGGTTTTCAATCTTGGAATATACTTTCTTTAATAGGTGCCATTCAAATTTTATATTTCCTCCAGAGTTAGCTTCATTAATTTGTCTTCCAAGGTACTTCTTAGAAGTTGTCAAATTTATTTCAAAACAGATTTTTGAAATATGCTTTCTATATCCTTTTAAATTCTGTAAAATCTGTGGTAATGTCTCCTAGATCTTGATATTGTAATTTTAAAAATCTATAATTGATATTGTGTAACAGGAAGTAAAGGTGTAAAGGAGCAGGGGAAGTGGGAGGGGTAGGGGAAAGGAAAAAAGGGAAAGAAAAGATTTGAGAAAAGGAAAAAAAATGGAAACAAAGTTTTTGCAAATAGGGAAGGGTGGAGGGGGTGAAGGGAGGGCAAGGGAAGGGGAAAAAAATTAAGAACCAAGATACTCATGTAATGGTGCAAGATCCCAATGATGAATATAACTGTATTTTATACCGAAAATGTACCAATAAACTTAATGGAGGAAAAAAAAACTTTTATTGCTTTATTTTCTTTTTTTTTGGTACCAGGGATCGAACTGAGGACCTTGCGCCTGCAAGGCAGGTGAGGAATCAGTGAGCTAAATCCCGGGCCCACTTGCTTTATTTTCTAAATTTGGTTCTAGAACTTTAATTTTTTATGTATAGAGCAAAGGAGAAATCTATAGTTTCTTACCTACTTACTTTTCTCATTGCTGAGTCAAAAATACCCAATACCCAAAGTTAAAGGAGGAAGGGTTTACTCAAGCTCTCAGTTTATAGAGGTTTCAATCCATAATGGGCTGGTTCCAAGACAGGATAGCATGGCAGAGGGGCATCACAGAGGAGAAACAGTCCGTGGCAAACCAAGACAGGCAGAAGGCAGCCAGCAGTGAAGTAGCAAGCACCAACCTACAACAGCTGTCCTTTTTCTGTCCTTTATATTCTATCCAGGCTACATGCCCCTAGGGAGAGTAGCACCCATACCCAGAATAGGCCTTCCCATTATCCACACCAAGAACTATGCCAAACCAATCAGTGGACTAATTTAATAATCACACACCCTTGATCCTAGCATCACACACTTAATTCCAGCATCACACACTCTACATCAGGCCATGTCCAAAAAACCCCACCTAGGACCACATGAGGTTTTAGGGGGACATCTAGACACAAGCCATAAAACGTACTCCATTTGGAAAATTAAACCACCACCATGTATTGAAAGGTGGTGCTCTCCACCCTCCCCTGCAGTTCTACCTTTGAATGTCAGCTTTGTGTTACCATAACAAAATGCCTGAGATAATAATCCTAAAAAGAGGAAAGGTTTATCTTGACTCACAATTTTAGAGGTTTCAGCACATGGTAGGTTGCCCATTGCTTTGGGGCCTGTGGTAAGGCAGTACATCATGGCAAGACTGTGTGGTGGAAGAAGCTGCTTACCTCACGGTAGCCAGAAAGCAAAAGAGAGAGGGGGAAAGAAGGGGCTAGGGTCCCAATATCCCCTTTAAGGATACGGTCCTAGCAATGTAGCGCCTTTCTTTTTTTTTAGTACCAGAGATCAAACTCAGGACCTTGCGCTTGTGAGGCAGGTGGCAGCACCACTGCGCTAAATCCTCAGCCTCTTGATGTAGCTCCTTTCTATTGGACCCCACCTCCTAAAGATTCTAACACTTCCCAATAGCACATAGGCCTTTATCACATGATCTTTGAGGGACAACCCAGATCCAAACTAGCACTTAGTCATAAACCATGAAATCATATATGGGTGAAATTGTTTCTGATATTGGTATTATTTTCTGTCAATTAGTTGTCCTTTGTACTATTCTGTTTAAGATTTGGTGGGCTCTCATGAATAAGACTGACTTGTAATTTTTTTTTTTCTGGTTACATCTTTCCCTGGGTTTGGTATTAAAGCTATCCTAAAGTGAGTTGGGGAATATGCTTTCTTTTTCCTGGTCAATTGTCATTATTTTTACTCATTTATTCTTCTTGTCTTTGGAATCAGGTTTTCAAAAAAACCCAGAAATCCATTTGGATTTTTATTAAAATTTATTTATGTATGTTAAATTTCAGGGAAAATAATACCCTTCCACATGGGCCTTCCCTTTCTAGAATATACTATGACTCTGCATTTGTTCAAGTGTCCTCATATTTTACAAAATTTTTCTCATTTTCTTTACATAAGAGTATAAATTGGTAGGAAAGTTGTCCAGCATGGTAAACTCATGAGAAGGTAGAGACCTTCCCTCTTTGCCCACTCTTTTGAGAGCCAAGATATTTGTTTCTCTGTCGGGATCTGTTTGGCTACCAGCAGCCAAAATAAGCCTTTGGGTAATGGTCCTTCCCCACCCTTAGCTTTATGCAGCAGTTTTTGGAATTTCAGGATACTGTGACCTCTGAACAGTCCTTCACAGGATTAAGAGCTAATGTTTCATATGCCAATCCCTTCATGCCTCTCATGCCACCAAACATCATCTCCACAGTGATATGGTCCACCACCACCTTGCAGTGTTGCTGCCTGAAGGCCATAATTCTGGGCTGCTCCTTAGGTATCAGGTCGGTTAATACTGTGTACCTTTCAAATTCATGGAAGACACACTGGCATGTTGGGCAATAGGAACAAGACAGTATGCATTCTCTGAGTCATCCTTGAACTTTTACCTCCCAGCTGCTCCCCAAACCTGGAGATGTGGTTGCTGAGATTTGGGGTCCTGGTTGTAGTCACCTTAAGGGAACTGCAGCTGTCAGGTGAACCAGGCAGTCATCTCACTCAATATGTCATCTCCTTGGCTCCAAAGTTCTGGGTCCATCTATGATTAAAGTCATGGTAGGAGAACCCCAGGTCTGGTGAGGAGAAAGGAGAGTAGGATGGCCCTACAGCAGGAACGAGAAAGCTACCTTTGCCAGAAACCTCGAAAGTGGTTGAAAGCAACATTCTGAAAGCAAACATTCTTGTTATAATGACATATGGTGAGTTTTATATTACTTTTCACTGTAACTATTTTATATCAAATCAAGAAGAGATTTCAGTCATTTTCCAGTGTGTTTGTATTTATGTTCATTAACTGGTTTATCAATTCAAGAGCCTTTTCATTTCTTCTATTTGAAATGCATCCATTCTAGTAAAGTCCAGCTTTTGATACGATATGAAATTTTGTTACAGTTTACTTCCTGATATAAGAATAGTTTCCATTGATAACATTCATCTTTTAATTTTTGTTTCATATTGCATTAATTTTTTATCTGAATTTTTCTCATTTGTAAAAACATTTAAAGATGACAAAAGACAACCCCTTTCATATAATTCATTAAGGTGATTGTAATTTCTTTTTTTTTTTTTTTTTTTTTGGTACCTGGGATCGAACTCGAGACCTTGCACTTGCAAGGCTGGTGCTGGAACCACTGAGCTAAATCCCCGGCTCCAATTGTAATTTCTTAAATGCCTTACTGAAATATTCCTAAAGGTCTTTCTGAATTATACTTTAAAATTATCTGTTTAATCTTTATTAACTTTTTGAATAAGCTATTGCCTGCGTTGGTGTTTTTCTTCCAAGTTTTTGAAGAATATATTTTAGAAACAATAAAATGTACTTAACCCTTATATGCAAAGCTTGAAAAACTTTATAATGAATACTCTGCTATATTAAACTTAAACTTTCCTAAAAATACAAGTGGAAAAATATATTTAAAATACTCTATGAGAGGAACCTGAAAAGAAAATAACTGTCATAAAATACCAATGGAGTTAACAACGGAGGAGGCAGTTTTTTCCCTCATCAGACTGAGCTGCATGCAGTGCTTTTCCTGCACATTTATTAATATCTTTGAACACCACCAGGAGCTCTTAACTCCTCTGAGACAGTTGTCAAACAATTCTCCTTGAATGTTTCCACCTACAGGATACTATTATTCAAAACTTTTTTCCATGATGTTACATGAAGCTACAATTTCAGTTTTAAATTGATTTTTGAAAAGTTAGAAACTGGGGTCGATGTGCTACAGCTCCCAGCACGGAGGAGGAGGCTTCCAGGTCCATTTGCTACAGCTCGCAGTGCACAGTAGGAGGCTTCCGGGCCAATGCACCACCCCTCCCAGCACAGAGGAGGCTTCCAGATCGATGTGCCACAGCTCACAACACAGAGGAGGAGGCTTCTGGGTCAACATGCCACAGCTCTCAGTGCAGAGTAGGAGGCTTCCAAGTCAATGTACAACTGCTCACAACACAGAGGAGGTGAGCTGCTCCTGCGCCAGCAACACCCCCCACCATCGAAATGAGAAGACACATAAACAAGCCTCAAAACCAGACTTTCAGATCACCTACAGCAACCCCAAAGGGAAAGGAGATGGAATACTCTGATACTCAAACCTGTGGACTCCCTGAACTGGCAACAAAAGAGGATCTGGGAAAAAATGAAATCGGAAATAATTTCTCAGAAAACAGCAGAGATTGTACCCATAGTGCAAGACATGATTAATAAATCTAGAGAGGACACAGATAAACTAAATAGAGGAGCTGAGGAACATGATGGAATCCCAACATAGGAAACAAATGGAAGCCATAAAACAGATGCAAACAGGGCCCAGGGACTTAGCTCAGTGGTTCCGCTGCCAGCCTCCCAAGAGCAAGGACCCGAGTTTGATTCCCGGTACCAAAAAAACCAGATGCAAATAGATTTCCAGGAGATTAAAAACTCCATTGAAAGCCTACACAGCAGAATGAGCCAATATGAGGACAGAATTTCAGATACAGAAGATAAGATTGCAATTAGTGAACAGGAAAAGAAAACTTACTTTAAAATTGTAAAGGACCATGAGAAATCAATCCAGCAGCTGCTAGACGAGGCAAAGAAGAATAACATAAGAATGAATGGAGGCAATGAAGAAACAGAAGAGAATGCAGATGACATAAAAACAAACTGTTCACAGAAGTACTGGCAGAAAATCTCCCAAGCAAGGGAAAAGAACTTGACATACAGATAAGTGAGGCATATAGGACTCGAACTAGCCTTAATCAAAAAAAATCTACACATAGGCATATAATTATAAGATTCCAGAAAGCCAAAAAAAGAACAAAATTCTAAAAGCAGTTACAGAAAAAAAACAAAACACATACAAATGAAAGGCCATCAAATCACAGCAGACTTCTCAATGCAAACCCTCAAGGCAAGAAGACCTTGGAGTGATGTATTTCAAGCCCTAAAGGAAAACAGCCTCCAACCCAGATTGATGTACTCTGCAAAATGATCTTTCAAAATTCATGGAAAAACAAGATACTTTCATGACAAAGAGCACCTTAGGAACTTCATGAATACCAAACCAGCACTCCAAAAAATTTTAGACAAAATCCTAGGAAAAGACAACAAGGATCACAACCCCAGGAAGCCCACCACAATGAATCCATTGGGCATGACAAGAAATTAAAAGCAAAGGGTGAGAATCCAACAAACAGAAAAAGTCATGAAAATGATAAGTCAATATGTATCAGTTATAACCATCAATGTTAATGGTCTCAACTCACCAATCAAAAGAAACAGACTGGCAGAATAGGTCAAGAACCAAGATACAACAATATGCTGATACAAGGCACACACTTAATTCAAAAAGAAACTCATAGGCTGAAAGTTAAAGGGTAGAAAACAATGCTCCATGCAACAGGAACCAAAAAAAAAAAAAAAAACAGGAGTATCTATCTACTTTGCAGATCAAGTAGATTTCATACCAACACTGATTAAGAGAGAAAAGGATACTACATCCTTGTAAAGGGAACAATTCAAGAGGAAGAGGTGACAATCAAAAACATATATGCACCAAACACTAGTACGCTCAACTATATAAAACAAATACTAACAGACGTGATAAGTTATATAAGCACTAATACAATAGAAGTGGGGGACTTCAGTACCCCACTGTCACAAATAAATAGATCAACTAGAAAAAAACCAAGCAAACAAATATTAGAACTCAATCAAACTCTTGAACAAATGAACTTAACAGCTGTTTACAGAATCTTCCACCCCACAAAATCAGAATACACATTCTTCTCAGCTGCACACAGGTTGTTCTCCAAAATAGACCACATACTCACTCATACAACATGTTTAAGTAAGTGCAAAAGAAATGAAGTTATCCCCTGTATATTATCAGACCATAGTGTAATGAAATTTGAGATCAATAGCAAAAGAAACTACAAAAATTTCCTAAACACATGGAAATTGAACAACACACTTCTGAATAACCAATGGGTCACAGAGGAAATTAAAGAAGAAACTAGACAGTTCGTACAATTAAATGACAATGAAAATACAACATATCAGAATCTATGGGACACAATGAAAGCACTCTTACAAGGGAAATTCATAGCAGTGAATACTCATATTAGGAAAACAGAGTGAGCCAACTAAACAACCTGATGGTGAACCTCAAGCTTCTAGAAAAAGAAGAGCAGGACAAACCCAAAACTCATGCAAGGGAGGAAATTATAAAGATCAGAGCAGAAATCAATGCAATGGAGACTAAGAAGCCAAGAGTTGGTTCTTTGAAAGAATCAACAAAATTGACAAACCCTTAGCCAAACTTATCAGAAAAAGGAAAGAAAAGGCCCAAATCCATGCAATTAGCAATGAAAATGATGAAATTACAATGGACACAGCAGAAATCCAGAAGATAATGAATACCTACTTCCAGAACCTATACACCAATAAGATGGAAAACACAGAAGAAATGGACAGATTCCTAGAAATGCGTGAATTACCAAAATTGAATGAAGATGACCTAAAAATTCTAAATGGCCCTATATCATTCAATGAAATTAAAAATGTAATTAAAAACTTACCAACTAAGAAAAGCCTGGGTCTGGATGGCTTCACTGCTGAATTCTACAAGACATTTAGAGAGGAACTACTGCCACTGCTGCAAAAACTCTTCAATGAAATTGAAAGGGAAGCAATACTCCAAAATTCATTCCTGGAAGCAAGCATCACCTTGATCCCCAAAGCAGAGAATAACCCAACCAAAAAGAGAACTATAGGCCAATCTCACTAATGAACATAGATGCAAAAATCCTTAATAAGATACTGGCAAATAGAATGCAGAAGATCATCAAGAAGATCATACACCCTGACCAAGTGGGATTCATCCCAGGGATGCAGGGATGGTTCAACATAAGCAAATCAATCAATATAATACACTACATCAGTAGAGCCAAGGACAAAAACCATCTGATCATCTCAACAGATGCAGAAAAAGCATTTGACAAAATCCAACATGCATTTATGATAAACACCCTACAAAAAATTTGAATAGATGATCTCTACCTCAATCTGATAAAAGCCATCTATGAAAAACCAACAGCCAATATCACACTAAATGGTCACAAACTGAATACCTTCACACTAAAATCAGGAACAAGACAAGGATATGCACTATCACCACTCCCGTTCAATATAGTTTTGGAAACATTAGCCATGGCAATTAGACAAGAGAAAGGAATAAAAGGAATAAAGATAGGAAATGAAGAAGTCAAATTGTCATTATTTGCAGATGACAGGATACTCTATATAGAAGACCCCAAGAACTCCACCAAAGTCTTCTAGACTTAATAACAAATTCAGTAAAGTAGCTGGATACAAGGTCAACGCTCAAAAATCAATAGCTTTCCTCTATATGAACAACAGACTCACTGAGAGAGAAATAGGGCAAACAATTCTTTTCACAGTACCATCCAAAAAAGTGAAATACCTAGGAATCAACCTAACAAAAGAAATCAAAGACCTCTTCTCTTGAAAACTATAGCACTCTGAAAAGAGAGATTGAAGATGATATCAGAAAATGGAAAGACATCCCTTGCTCCTGGGTAGGAAGGATCAACATAGTGAAAATGGCCATACTTCCAAAACTGTTATATAAAATCAATGCAATCCTAATTGAAATCCCAGCAGCATACTTCATGAACCTTGAGAAAATGATCCAAAAATTCATTTGGAACAAGAAGAGACCCAGAATAGCAAAAGCAATTCTAAGTAACAGAGACATGGCAGGGGGTATTACAACCCCCAACTTGAAACTATACTACAAAGCTACTGTGATAAAAACAGCATGGTACTGGCAAAGAAACAGACCTGAGGATCAGTGGAACAGATTAGAAGACGCAGAAACAACTCCAGACACACTCAGCCACCTCATCTTTGACAAAGGAGCCAAATACCCTCACTGGAGGAAAGATAGCCTCTTTAATAAATGGTGCTAGAAAAATTGGGTTTCAATTTGCCAAAGACTAAAACTAGACCTATATCTCTCACCATGCACTAAACTAAAATCAAAATGGATTAAAGATATAAATATTAAAACAGAATCGGGGCCGGGGATTTACCTCAGTGGTTCTGGCCCCTGCCTCGCAGCGCAAGGACCTGAGTTCGATCCCTGGTACAAAAAAAAAAAATTTTTAAATAGAAACGCTGAACTGGCTGGAACAGTGGTTAGGTAGAACTCTTGAAGACATTGGTGTAGGAAAAGATTTTATGAACAAAACCTCAATTGCCCATAAACTAGCACAAACAATCAACAAGTGGGATCTCTTCTTATTAAAAAGCTTCTGCACAGCAAGAGAAACCACCAACAGTGTGAAAAGACAACCCACAATGTGGGAAAAAATTTTCACCTGCTATTCCTCAAAGGTCTGCTATGGAGAATATATAAAAAACTTAACAAATCAGACCTCCCAAATTTAAAGACCCAATTCCAAACTGGACATTTGAAATGAACAGACATTTCTGACAAAGAAATACAAATAGCAAATAAAATATGAAAAGATGTCCAACATCACTGGTCATTTGAGAGATGCAAATGAAAACAAGGCTGAGATTCCACCTCACCCCAGAAAGAATGGCTGCTATCATGAAATCAACCAATAACAAATGCTGGTGGGGCTGTGGGGAAAGAGGAACACTGCTCCACTGCTGGTGGGAGTGTTGACTGGTGCAACCACTGTGGAAATCAGTATGGAAATACCTCAAAGAATTAGGACTGGAAGTCCCATTTGACCTAGCTATTCCACTGCTGGGTATCTTCCCCAAAGAATTAAAAGAATCATACCACAGTGATATACGTGCACCCATGTTCATAGCAGCACAATTTGTAATAGCTAAAACTTGGAAACAGCCCAAATGCCCATCAACTGGAGACTGGATAAAGAAAATGTGGTTTTTTTAATAAAATGGAGTGCTATTCAGCCATAAGAAACGAGAAATTAGAGACATTCATAGCTAAATGGATGCACATTGAGGCAATACTCTTAAGTGAAATAAATAGGACACACATGTGTAAATACCAAATAGTTTCTCTAGTGTGAGAAACTGAAAGTGTAAATAAGGACTAAAAGGTATAATAGAGAATGTGAAATAGGAAGAAAAGGGGCAAAGGGGAAGGGGAAGTGGGAGGGATAGAGGAAAGGAAAGAAGGGAATGGAATTAGTATGAGAAAATGAAAAAACAGAAGCAAAGTCTTTGTAAATAGGGAGGAATGGAGGGGTTGAAGGGAGGGCAGGGGAAGGGGGAAAAAATAAGAACCAAGAGAGATTATATAAAGGTGCAAATTTCCAATGATGAATGTCATTATATTGTATACCTAAAATGTACCAATAAAATAAGTTTTTTTTAAATGTTAAAAACTGCTCCTAAAGTTTTTGATATAGTAGCAGAGCACAATAATGGCCAACTAGTCGGTGTTGGTCATATCTAAATTGAATCTATGGTAACAGAGCAGTATTTGGTGTCTTCTTTATTTGTTAACTCCTTATGTATATATTTTCCCATTATTTCAATTCATTCTTCATAAATTAATAGTGTTTTCATTTGGGACATCTTTCCACATTCTTGTTTAAAAATGAGTTAGATCCAATAGCTATTTCTAGAATTTCCATTAAATTTTCATTATTTGAATCATGATTATTATTTTTACCAGTAACCCCACAAAGGTTCCCTTTAAATGAGGTAATTTCAACTATTCTTTTTAAGCATTTCAAAATAACATGGAATGGTATTATCTGTTTTTTTATTTATGTTTAATCTAAAGCAGTCTTCTTGCCCTCCATGCTTTGAGAGCTTTCAATTTATTCTTTCGATCTGAAAATCTACCTAATATAAATAATGTCTGTCTTGTTGAAAATGATTTATAAATACAACCAATTTTGATCATTTTTACCTAGGAATAAGCTAGCTAGAATCTCCTAGGAGCATTTATTTTTTCCAAATTATTTTTTGAAAAACATCTTTCCATTGCTATGGACTGAATTACTCCTCTTCAAAATTCATAGGTTGAAACCCTACCCCATGAAGTGCCTGTATTTGAAGAGAGGACCTTCACAGACCTTCAATTAATGTTAGATGAGGTCATAAGGATAGGACTCTAATCTAACTGGACTAGTATCATAAGAAAAGGGACACCACAAGTGTGTGTACACAAAAAAACTGTGTGAAGACACACCAAGGAGGTGGCCATCTACCAGCCAAGTAGAAAGGTCTTAGGAGAAACCAACCCAGCCAGCATCTTGATCTTGGATTTCCAGCATTCAGAATATGAGAAAAAAAAATTCTATTTATTAAGCCACCTCATCTGTGGTGTTACATTATGCGAGCCCAAGCAGACTAATACACCTATTTTATATTATTTGGTTCTATAAAAATATTTCTAAGTTTATAGAAACTTATTGTCTTTAAGTGTTAAATGACATTATTATTTTTTGTAATGGACTCAGTTTTAAAGAAAAATTTTTGTGATGATCTATCTTAAAAGACCACAGTCCTTTGTATATGTGCTGCCAAAGCGAGCACCACCACAGTCCTTTGTAAAAGTTAATGAAGTCATCAAGGTGAGGCTGCTCCTGACCTTTGTTCACCATAAAAATTGTGGTTTGCCTGCATATTGCCTTATATTTCTTCTGCTTTTTCACTTCTTCAGGAGTGTCTTGATTCTCCTAATCCTTATCTCTTTGTTGTCATTTGGATCATCTATATTTTCTTGGCTATCTTGAATGCTTTCTTTCCTTCATGATTTTAACAGAGTTTTAGTGTACCTTCCAATATACAGTAATCAGAGAATGTTTGATATTTTGAACATTTTGTGAATTGTCTTAAATTCTGTTTAAATATTTTGTTTCCAAAAGGATAGTCTTCTAGTTATATTTGAATCTTAGTATAATTAATAATCGTGGAAAAATATATAAAATAATCTTGAAATTTAAGCATGTTAAGGAGCAACTCAATGACATGCACATTTAAAATTTGCTGCAGTATTGTGATAAGCTGGAAAACCATGTAACCAAATCACCTATACTAGATACATTAGTTTATTGAGGAATTTTGTGCAGGAATTTTGTCTCTGGAACCTTCCTCTGGCTATTTTATTACATTAGTGGCAAGTTTACATGTCTTATTCCCTGTACTGCCAGGTTTTTTCAGTATAAGATGTACCAGATAGACTAAGATATCTATAATCATTAGTATACACAAAGCACATCTTTTTGTACAGAATCCACATTATTTTAGTGTTCCAATAAGTGTATGCCCTATAGAGAATTCTGATAAACTCTTGCACAATTCCTATAAAAAAGAAAAATATGAGATATATAATTGTATATGTTCTGTCATCAAATATATTCTTGAAAAGTATGAACTTTTAATTTCATTAGATGTTAATAAAAACTAAATCCATATACTGTTATTTTGCACATCTGATTGAAAGAATTTTCCACAGACTATTTTCTTGATCCAACATTACAAACTTTGTTTCTACCCCATTACCAACTTATTTTCACTATCTAGCAACCAATGATAGAGCCAGGTGAGTCGACAAAATGAGCAATTATAGTATCTTTAGAAGGTTCTATTACCCTGAGAATAACCAGAAAAGTGACTGTAAACCATGTAAATATGTCCCACGAGAAATAAAATAGTGTAGCTCTAAATCAACTACCTTTTAACTGGATCCCCAAAATATCTGAGCAATTCCAAACTACCCAACACAAAGGAAAGTATAATGAAAAAAAAGCTACAGTGGAAAGAGACAGGAATCTTTAACTGATTAGAATGAAAATATGTTACATGAACGGGACCGTAGTGCATGCCTATAATCCCAGCACTTACCAGAGGTTGAAACAGGAGGATCACGAGTTTAAGTCCCACCTCGGCAACTAAGCAAGATCTTGTCTAAAATGTTTTAAAAATAATAAAATAAAGCCTAGGCATGTAGGTCAGTGGTACAGTGACCCCGAGTTTGAAACCCAGTACCCCACCCAATCTTTCTTACACAGGCAAATTTTGATAAAGAGAGTGAGAAGGGGAGCTTGTAAGCACATTAGAGTCTCTGCACAGATTTGTAACTACTTTTTCTGAGGGACCCTGAAGTTGCAACTTCTTTGCTTCAGGGTAAATCTGTCTCTGGACCTAACTTTCCATGCTTTATTCCCAGTTTCCCTCACTGCCTTGAATACCTCTCTCCTTTTTCTCTTTCTAATCAATCCAGACACTTATTTCAAAACTTGATTCAAATGTCACTAATCCCTGAGAAAGGATGGGCTATATTTTGGAGATTTGATAAAAAGACACATCTGAGTTTCAATGTTGGTTGTGTAACATGTTGCTCGTGTGTCATAAGCAAATTATTAGTCTTGATTTCTTCATTTATAAAATTAGATAAGACCATATACCTTGCTGATTTCCCAGAATTTATTTTTGTTTAGTAGTTCATCAATCCAACTTTTATGTTATTTTAATTTCTCTTAAAAGTAACCTGGAATACTGACAAAAGAATGCTTAAGAGAGGTTTTAAGTCACATTTCTTTTTCTCTAGCATGATTTTATTATTTGAATGATGAACAGAATTGGAACTCAGTAGAATTAAGTGGGTAAGGCATTTGCCTCAGGCACAAAATATAAGGGAGTATTGAAAAACTCAGTAATCAATATGAATAATATTTTAATTTAATATTTTAATGATTACTAAAAATCTACAAAACAAAATATCAAAATTTTAAATAAAGGCAAGATCAGTATTACTCATTTTTCCTTTTGCCTCAGGCTTCATTACAGCTCAGCTTGGAACTGGTGATCAAAACTTGATGGAATAATCTCTCTTTATAATTATTTCAGGAAAACTTAAATTATTCTATTTTCAATTGTTTTTACAGACACCATCTTTCAACATCTCCCATCTTCATTTTTCTAGGCCTAAACATAGATCCCATAGAACAAATGAATATAAGCAAATCACTTTTATTTTATCTTAGAAATTTCTTCTGGCATTGAAAAGTAGCTTCCTGTTTTGAAAAACTTAATTTCTATTGGATACAAATTCACACTAGATGGTCTTTTTTATTTGTATTTATACTGAAGCAGTTCAAATTTCAGTTTCAACTCTTTACAAAATGGCTCACTAAGCGTACTTCAGAAACATTGTAATTCTCTTAGGCATTCCACCTATTTCTCAATAAGTCATTTTTATTTTCTATCTAAATTATTTACCCAAAACATATTTCTGACTTTCTAAAATGATGTGAAAAAATACTTCAAATATTTTACTTTAAATGTACTCATAAGGAGTACTCTCATACACAGTTGATGGAAGTGTAAACTGATACTTGATTTAGGTCAATTGAAAGTAACTATCAGGGCTGGGAGTGTAGTTCAGTGGTAGAGTACTCGACTTGCTTAGCTTGCATGATATCCTGGGTTCAAAACCCAGCACCACAAAAGCCTACTAAATTTTAAATATGTATAGCACGTATCACTTTAATAATTAAAATTATACATTGGAAAATTCTTTTTATTTCTTTTCCTCTAGGTGAAAGAGCACAGTGTTCCTAGATTCAAAGACTTCAGGCTGATGAAAGAGAAAAGAATGATCATTTGTGATATTTACATTGGGCGATATTTTAATGTTTCTTTGAGATGTTTTCATACTTAAATATCAATTATAACCCAACAGGAAGTATTAGATTCCATTTTGAAATTGGCTTATTTCTATACTTTGAAATTGAAGATAATTTTAAATTAAACGTAAATAAATCCTCAACCAAAGAATAAATGAATTAGTATACTAGCAACCATATTTCTTTTATAATTATTTGGCTTATTTTTTGAATGAGTAACACATAATCTTGGGACTCACAGTTCCCCTCCCTGGAGGCAATGGGTATCACCAGCTCTTGGGTAGCATTTCATATTTATTTTCTCTCTTTCCCTCTCCCTCTCACTCTCACTCTCCCTTTCCCTCTCCATCTCCCTCTTCCTCCCCCTTTCCCTCTCCCTCTTACTCTCCCTCTATTTGGTGATAGAGATCAAACCCTAGGGTCTCTCAGACTGAACTACAACCCTAGCCCCTCTCCCCTTTTTAGCACAAAAGTAATTCAATTTTTTAAATTGTATTATTTTTTATTTTTATTTTTTCTGGGGTTTTTTTTTGAAGTAAGGTCTTGCTATGTAGTTCAGGCTGAACCCGAAATCATGGCAATCTTCCTGCTTCAGCCTCCCAAGCACTGGGATTATAGATGTATGCCACCACACTAGCATCAGTAATTCAGTTTTTGCTACATGCAATACAGCCACTAAAAAGAATGAGAAAATTATTTTTAGTGGCTGTATTACATGTAATTGAAAGGATTTTAACTAGTTTCCTACAGATAGTCATTGATGGACCAGGGATTTAGCTCAGTGGCACTGCACCTGCCTTGCAAGCACAACATCCTAAGGTCAATCCCCGGTATAGAGGAGGAGGCGGAAGAGGAAGAGGAAGATGAGAAGAAAAGAAAGAATTCTACTGATAGTCATTGAGGTTATTTCTGGGTTTTTGCTATTACAAGCAACAGTACTCTATAACCTTGTGCATGTGTCTTTTTTTGTATGTCAATAAACACTGGCAGCAAAGAATTTCTAGAAGAATTGCTGGGTTAAACAATATGTGCAATTACAATTTCCATAGTTACTGCCAAATTGCCTTCCCTAGAAATTATACTAAATCACATGCCAAGAAATGTGCCTCTTTCCCACCCTAGGCAACACAGTTTATGATCAGTTATTATTATTTTTAATAACATAATAAAAAATTTTAAAGGGATCTTATCATTTTAATTTGTATTTTTAAAATATGCATGAGGTTGAATACCACTTTGTGTTAAAAGACCAATATTTACTTTCAAGTTTCATTACTTGAACAGCAGTCAATTATTTCCTTTTAAATCTGGCTAGATTTTTCCCCCTCAATGAATAAAAGCCTCTAACTCCCCACAAAATCAGAATACACATTCTTTTCAGCTGCACATGGGTCATTCTCCAAAATAGATCACATGCTAGCTCATAGGACATGTCTAAGTAAATGTAAGAGAATTGAAGTTATCCCCTGTATATTATCAGACCATAGTGCAATAAAATTGGAGGTCAATAACATAAGAAACTGCAAAACTCCCACAAACACACGAAAATTGAATAACACCCTCCTCACCAATGGGTGACAGAGGAAATTAAAGAAGAAATTAGACAGTTTCTACAAGTAAATGTTAATGCCAGGACAACATACAGGAATCTATGGGACACAATGAAAGCAGTTCTATATGGGAAATTCATAGCAGTGAATGCCCATATTAGTACAACAGAGAGAGCTCAGTTAAATAACCTAATGCAGAACCTCAAGCTCCTAGAAAAAGAAGAGCATAAGAAACCCAAAGCTCATACAAGAAAGGAAATTGTAAAGATCAGGGGAGAAATCAATGCAATGGAGACTAAAAGAATGATACAAAAAATTAATGAATCAAAGAACTGGTTTTTTGAAAGAATAAATAAAATTGATAAATCTTTAGTCAACCTTATCAAAGAAAGGAAAGAAAAGGCTCAAATCCATGCAATTAAGAATGAAAAAGGTGAAGTCACAACAGATCCAGCAGAAATCCAGAGGATCATCAATATCTACTTTGAGAACCTGTACTCTAATAAAATGGAAAACACAGAAGAAATGGACAGATTCCTAGATACATATGAATTGTCAAAGTTAAATGAAGAAGATATAGAAATTCTAAATACCCCAATAACAATGAGTGAAATTGAAAATGTAATAAAAAATTTACCAACAAAGGAAAGCCCAGGCCCTGATGGCTTCACTGCTGAATTCTACAAGACATTTAAAGAACTATCACCATTACTCTTTAAACTCATCAAGGAAATTGAAAGGGAAACAAGGCTTCCAAATTCAGTCCTGGAATCAAGTGTGACTTTGATTCCAAAACCAGGGAAAGACCCAACCCAAAAAGAGAGCTACAGACCAATCTCCCTAATGAACATAGATGCAAAAATCCTCAAGAAGATGCTGGCGAACAGAATACAGAGGGTCATCAAGAAGATCATACACCCTGACCAAGTCAGATTTACTCCAGGGATGCAAGGATGGTTCAACTTCTGTAAATCAATAAATGTAATACACTATATTAACAGAGTCAAGGACCAAAACCATATGATCATCTCAATAGATGCAGAAAAGGCATTTGACAAAATCCAACACCCATTCATGATAAAAAACGCTACAGAAAATTGGAATAGAAGGTCTTTATCTCAACCTGATTAAGGCTATCTATGAAAAATCAACAGCCAACATCATACTAAATGGTCAAAAACTGAAAACTTTCACACTAAAATCAGGAATAAGATAAGGATCCCCATTATCACCACTCCTGTTCAATATAGTTCTGGAAACATTAGCCACAGCAATTAGAAAAGAGAAAGAAATAAAAGAAATAAAGATAGGAAAGGAAGAAGTTAAACTGTCATTATTTGCTGATGATATGATACTTTACATAGAAGTCCCAAAAATCTTGGTCAAAAGTCTTCTAGACCTACTTAACAGATTCAGTAGAGTAGCTGGATACAAGGTCAACACTCAAAAAACAATAGCCTTCTTATATGCAAATAGCAGACCCATTGAGAGAGAAATTTGGGAAATAATTCCTTTTACAATAGCATCTAAAAAAATGAAATATCTAGGAATCAACCTAACAAAGGAAGCAAAAGACCTCTACACTGACAGCTACAACACTCTGAAAAAGGAGACTGAAGAGGATATAATAAAGTGAAAAGACATCCCTTGTTCCTGGGTAGGAAGAACCAATATAGTGAAAATGCCCATACTTCTAAAACTACTACATAGATTCAATGCAATGCCAACTGAAATTCCAACAATATTCTTCACAGAACTAGAGAAAACAATCCAAAAATTCATTTGGAACCATAAGAGACCTAGAATAGCTAAAGCAATTCTAAGCAACAGAGACATGGCTCGGGGTATCACAGTCCCCAACTTGAAACTATGCTACAGAGCTACTGTGATAAAATCAGCATGGTACTGGCAAAGAAACAGACCTGAGGATCAGTGGAATAGATTAGAAGATGCAGAAACAACTCCAGACATACTCAGCCACCTCATCTTTGACAAAGGAGCCAACTACCCTCATTGGAGGAAAGATAGCCTATTTAATAAATGGTGTTGGAAAAACTGGATTTCAACCTGCCAAAGATTAAAACTAGACCCATACCTATCACCGTGCACTAAACTAAGATCGAAGTGGATTAAAGATCTAAATATGAAGACAGAAACACTAAACTTGCTGGAAGATAAGTTAGGTAGAACTCTTGATGACATTGGCATAGGAAAAGACTTTATGAACAAATCCTCAGTAGCATGGGAGCTAGCACAAAGAATCAACAACTGGGATCTCATTGTATTAAAAAGCTTCTGCACTGCAAGAGAAACCACCAACAGAGCTAACAGACATCCTACAATGTCGGAAGAAATTTTTAGCAGCTGTACCTCAGACAAAGGTCTACTATTGAGAATATATAAAGAACTGAGAAAAATCAGACCCCCAAATTCAAAGACCCAATTCAAAAATGGGCATCTGAAATGAACAGACATTTCTCAGACAAAGAAGCAAAAGCAGCAAATAAATATACAAAAAAAATGTTCAACATCACTGGTCATTCAACAGATGCAGATGAAAACAAAGCTGAGATTCCACCTCACCCCAGAAAGAATGGCTGCTATCAAGAAATCAACCAATAACAAATGCTAGCAGGGGTGTGGAGAGAAAGGAACCCTTCTCCATTGTTGGTGGGAGTGCAGACTGGTGCAACCACTGTGGAAATCAGTATGGAGATACCTCAAAGATCCTGGACTAGAAGTCCCATTTGACCCAGCTATTCCCCTGCTGGGTATCTTCCCCAAAGAATTAAAAGAATCATACCACAGCAATATATGTGCACCCATGTTTATAGCAGCACAGTTTGTAATAGCTAAAGTTTGGAAACAGCCCAAGTGCCCATCAACTGGAAACTGGATAGAGATGTGGTTTTTTATAAAATGGAGTACTACTCAGCTGTAAAGAATGAGAAACTAGAGTCATTTATAGCTAAATGAATGCATATCGAGTCCATACTCTTAAGTGAAATAAATAGGACACACATGTGTAAATACCGAATAGTATCTCTAGTGTGAGAAACTGAAAGTGTAAATAAGGATGAAAATGATTAAAATGAATAATTGATAATTTGAAATAGGAAAAGGTCCAAAGGTGTAGGGGTGGTGGAAGGGGAAGGGGAAAGGAAAAAAGGGCAAGGAAAAATTATGAGAAAAGAAAAAAAATGAAAACAAAATCTATGTAAATAGGGAAGGGTGGAGGGGGTGAAGGGCACACAGGTAATGGGGGAGAAAATAAGAACCAAGATTCATCATGTACAGGTACAAGCACCCAATGATAAATGTAAATGTATTGTATACCTAAAATGTACCAATAAAAGAATTAAAAAGGAAAAAAAATAGGCAACAAAAAAGCCTCCAACTGAGTTATAACTTGATAACACTTACTATTAAAACAAACAAAAGAGCACATCATTTCAGAGTATAAAATCCAGATTTTTTGCTGGGCATGGTAATATACACCTATAATTCTAGTACTCTGAGAGGCTGAGGTAGGAGGAACACAAGTTTGAATCCCATCTGGTGAACTGAGAAACTTAGCAAGACTCTATCTTAAAATAAAAAATGAAAAAGGACTGAGGAGCTTGCTCAGTGTGAAGGCCCTGAGCTCAATCCCCAGCAGCACAAAAAAAAAAATCCATATTTTTCTACCACTTTTGGAATAATAGAAAATTTCACCTTTGGGCTTCTAACAAACATTTAAGGTTTCATTAAAATGGTCTATTAATAAAGCTGGAAATCCCCAAAATATATAAGTCCTCAAGACTGTTTTCCACTATACCAGGTTAAAGTATAAAATACATTTATACCAATCAAAAAATGTTTGCCTTCAAAATGGTTGCTGTGATATTGCTTAGTAATCAAAAAAGCAAACTTTAGACTTAGAAAATCTCTCTTCTAATAAAATCTGTCTTTAGGGACCTTCTAGTCATGATTATTAATGAGTGTTATAAAATAGTATGAATTTTAATGCAATATCCATAAAATGACATTGTTGCTTATATCACAACACCAATGTAAATAAATCCTTAAATGAATATCAATTATTGTTTTTTCTGTTTTATGGAATTTCACTGTCAATATTAATAATTATTCCATCATTGCAACAGAAGTTAATCTTACTAAAATGTAACACTTGAAATATACTAAAAGTCTTAGGACTTTGCCAGTTAATTTTTATTGATTATGTGGAAATTATTTACTATCTTAGAGTTCAAGCACAATAGCTTTATTTTCATCAGTGGGTCTTTCTTCTCCCTATTCCGCAATTTGCAATCATTACCCAGAGAAATAACTGTCTCAAGTTATAGATGAGAGATGCCAGTTAGTCCATCAGACAGGTCAGTGCAGAGAAAAGCATGCTCTCAATTCCCCAGAATACTAGTGGCACAGACTTCTGGAATTGAAAAGGAGCCAGTTCGGTCATTTACCAGACTTCTCTCTCCCTTCAAGGCTCTGCCTGAAATGTCTAAGACAGATGGTTTGTCCTTAAAACTCACCAGGGACAGAGATTCCACAATATTACTCTAGAGTCTTTTCTAATGTTTAATCACTATTACTGTCAGGTCAGTTTAAGCTCTTTCCTACTAGTTTTTCCTCCACAGACATGGAAACAGTTGGTCAGTAAACCCTTTATAACCACCTTACCAGTCCACAAAGACAGTTACCAAGGTGCCCTTCACCCTTGTTTTTTTCTATAGTATAATTTATCGTCTCTCCATTTTTAATGCATCAGTATTTTATCTCATAATTGTTTGGGTTACTTTTCATTAAACTTTTTCCATTTGTTGTATATCATTCCTAGCATGGTATTATAGTAAGTTCTTTAATTGTAATGTATTTTATTTTCATTATCGTGGAGCAATGGGTTCTTGGGAACCAAACTTGCCTCATGCATGCTAGGCAAGTGCTGTATCACTGAGCAGCACTCCTAGTCCTACACTTTTATTTCTTCACTAAATACTTATTTGGTACCAGAAAAAAGGCTAATCTCTCTCTCTCTCTCATAACATATATTATAGTAGAAGAAATCAGCAATAAAGAGTAAAAATGAATCTATATGTTTCATTATGATAAAATAAAATGTTTCTATTAACCAGAAAACAGCTAGGTTGCTATGATAAAGAGACCCAAAAATAATTCAGTATTTTGAAAAAGCGACATGTTCCCTTACCTAATAGTCCAAGGTGAATATTCTGGATCATCATGAAGCTCTGTTCCATGAAGCCACTCAGGGACCTCAGCCCTCCTAGCATTACCACTTCTAGAGTCATTATCATTATCTGTATAAGATCAGCTGAGTTACCTTATGTTTCAGCCGGCAAGGAAAGACAGTACAGATGAGGTTACCCCAGCCTCAGATGTGTACACATCATTTCCATTCCATTCTACTGGAAAGAACACAGCTACATGGCCACACTTGGCAAGGAAAGCTGGGAATGCAGTCTAAACCCAGAGAAGACAACAGATTGGGGGTACCAGACAGAGTGTTGCAAACACTACTACTATTTCTTCTCAGTAACCTCAGATCCCCTTTCACATCTTTGTGTGTTTCTACTTCCAATAGTGAAAATTGTTTTTCATAAGATTCCCTTGGGACATTGGATCTCATTTGTCAACATTAGAAATTGCCTGGGAATTTACTTTCCCTGATTTCACATCAATCCCGTGGGGACTGATGGGTGAAGGAGTATGAAAGACCAGCTCCCCTTACTATGCTCAGGACAACTCTGAGGAATAACTTCATTCCAGGGGCCCCTACAAACACAGACTGAAGCTACCTGCTATGGGAGTTGCCTGAGAGTCATCTTTGCTTGGCTATTCTCTCCTTCCTGTCTTACTTTCTACATTTCTACATTCCAGGAGCATTCTATTGATTTATTTAAATGTGTGTGCGTGTGTGTGTGTGTGCGCGCGCGTGTGGGCGCACGCTTCTGGGAATCCAACTCAGGGCTTGTTCTACCACTGAGCCACACCCCCAGCTCCAGATGAACTTTCTTGGTAAGTCACTTGCACACAAATCCTCACCTGATGGTTTACTTTTAGGAAACCTAATCTAAGACATAAAGGATTAAAGTATAATAAAAGGCACTAGATCATTTTTAGTAACTATCATAATATCAAAAGGAATAAGGAATTCTTTTTTTTTAGGGGGCAGGGTCATGCTATGTAGTCCAGTCCAGACTGCCATTGAACTTACTATGTAGCCCAGGCTGGCTTCAAACTCACCATCCTCCTGCCTCAAAAAGCTTGGCTCAAAAGGAATATGTAGACAACAAAAATTATTTAGCTTTAGCTGTCACTACCATTACCTTTTTTTAAATTCTAAAATGTGTATTTTTATTGTTAGGTTTGCACTCACATATATAAATTCAGTTTTTATGATGTGGATATCTACAACCTGTTCAAACAGTGAATGCATCTGTATCATATTCTGTATTATCAAATTAAATTTCATTAAATCTTTGAAGATGAAGGGAATGTACTTAAGTGGGTAGAGTGAATGGCCACAAAAGTGCTTAGCAATCCTCAGTACCACCCATAACCCAACAGACTTGGAGCATTTCAGAATCAGGACATCATGGATTCTGAAGTAAACACTGAGCAGTGGCATCTTTCTGTGGGTTAATGTATCACACATAATTGTGTGCAAGAGTACTGGAGACTGGAGTGCCGGAATAAAATCTGGGGACTGGAAATGGGAGAGGGAGAATAAGACTCTAGAAGGAGCAACTGGCAAAAGATTAATTGATTAAATTTTGACTTTACTAATTCTAAGCAACTATGATTCTTTTCTGTGATCCTAATTAATAAATTAATGTAAAAGTTTGTTTCATGGTTTTTTTACAATAATACTAGAGTATATAAGTATTAGATTCATTTGTGTATTGCAGAATTCCTAGGTTTGATCTGAGTAATTGACTGGGTATGGTAGAATTTTAAAGATAAGTTTCCAATTTAAAATGTTGTTTTTAGCCAGACAAGGTTGCACATGCCTGTAATACCAGCTACTCCAGAGGCAGAGGCAGGAGGATAACAAGTTTGAGGCCAGCCTGGGCAATTTAGTGAAACCCTGCCTCAAAAAGGTATGTGTGTTGGGGGTCAGGATATACCTCAGTGGTAGCATCCCCCTGGCTTGAATCTCCACTACCACAAAACAAAACAAAGAGTTTTAAAAATAAGCCAGGCACGATGGCACATGCCTGTAATCCCAGTGTTATCAGAGCACCCAGGTTGTGTCCCACAGTGACAAAGAATGAAACCATGGATGAAAGAGGAAGGATATATTTTTTGAAGATATAAAAGCAATCACTTCTTGGCCTTTTGGCTAAGATCAAGTGTAAAGATATAAAGGCAAGAAAGTAAAAGATAGGGCCGTTGATTTAGCTCAGTGGTTTTGCCGCCTGCTGTGCAAGC
Source organism: Heterocephalus glaber (assembly GCF_053883595.1). NCBI lineage: Eukaryota > Metazoa > Chordata > Mammalia > Rodentia > Bathyergidae > Heterocephalus > Heterocephalus glaber. The sequence goes on from NW_028258143.1 coordinate 55,322,411, forward strand.
TCAAGGACCTGAGTTCGATCCCCAGTACCAAAAAAAAAAAAAAAAGAAAGTAAAAGATATAAAGCTCCCACTAGCTGGAAGAGCGTTCTGAGTTCATGAGGGCTCTTTGTCTAGGGGTTCTTAAAGGGATTTAGAAGGGAGTTCAGCCCTTTGTATAAGCAATATAATCTCTATCTTACAGAAGACTACATATTTTTTTGGTTCTAAATTATGTAGGGTTCATGTAGTACCGTGCAATGTTGAGCCAATGGCCTGCCTGGTCATGCTCTGGGGAGGTTCCTGGTAGCTGCAGGACGCTTGGCAGATGTTTTGTGAGATCCCTGGAGAGTCTTGACTCAGTAGACTCTATTTTGGGTTTTCCATCCCCATTTTGGGGCTGCTGTTCTTACTGCCTAATAGAATCTTAACTCCTGCCTTACTAATTTCTGTCAGACCAGCACTCTTGGCTGAGGCAGTAGTGTAACTTCAATCCTTACAACTTAGTGACTTGGCAAAACCCTGTCTCAAAATTTAAAAAAAAACATTTAAAAGGCTGGAGATGTCATTCAGTGCAAAGCCCTTGAATTTAATCCCCACTACCACTAAATGAATAAATAATCAGGAGGGCTGGGGTTTTAGCTCAGTGGTGCTGCCACCTGCCTCACAAGCGCAAGGTCCTGAGTTCAATCCCCGGTACCAAAAAAAATAAAAATAAGAAATAAATAAATAATCAGAAAATACCGATGTTACTTAACATAATAATAACATCCACTGAAAATACGTCATATTTATTTTCTCAGCGCTCTGAAGATTATACATTTATTTTTGTGATCAGTTGGTTAATGTCTGCTTCCTTCACTAAACTATAGATATATAAGGGCTGTTTTTGATCACAAAATATATGTTGACTGAGAAAAATCAATGCATACATAAATATAGAAAATTTTATATTAATTCTCAATACTCTTTACCACCTGAAGCACATAGTATAAGTATTATCACCTATTACTCTGTACATTATAGAAAATTGTTAATACAAATGATTCTTATATATAGAAATGCAAATAAATTGCACCCAGTAAAACACAATTGATTATTACTGTATGGATAGATTTACTTTGCATTTGTTTATAAATGTATTTGTATCTGTTTTCAGCATTCCTTATTGCCATATGTACATACTTCTCTGAGTTCTTCTTTGAACTGGTTATAACATTTTATTGGTTCCCTCATTAATTACTCCTTAAAATATTTGATGTTCCTCTTACGTTTGCATGAGAGCCATCATTTTATCTTCTTTTAGAAAATAATCTTTAACAGCTTGACACTTTAAATAATGCTACCTATGTTCACAAAGTATACTGAGAATGAACTACATGAAAAGCACTATGCTATACCTGAACATAATAAACAATATATAATGGAGGCTAGGATATAAACCCAAAGGCAGGAACTGAAAGTCCTTGTAGCACTTCAACAAAGAATTTTACTAATCAAGCTGCAAAGAAATTAGGAAAAAGATAACTCATGCATGTTTTGCTTTTTATCATTATCGTTTTGTGCAACCACTAAGTACTAGTACTACAAGATACCAGGGATACCCTATCCAAGATCTCTGGGATTTGTATACAAGAGGTTTAGATACAATCTTTTTCTGGATATAAGAGAAAGATTGTATCTAAACCATCCATGCAAGTGTTTCACAATGTTCCAGTCCACTGTTAGGCTCATTTTTTAATTTTCTGTTTTCTTCTGTTGTTATTTTGTTCTATTTTTCATGCTTTATATCTGAAGTAGAATTACCTAAACTGGAAAAAGAGATAACTCACGTATTAGAATGTCAACTCCATATAGGTCTCAAGGAGTGCAAAGGGTAATAGTTTAAGGGAGTACAAAAATTACTTAAGTTTTTTTTTTTTTCACACAAATGCCAAGACCTGTATCTGCTAATAAGTTTGGTCCAGCTTGGAAACCAAACTCAACCACATAGTATGAGAACACCAGATATACGACCATAAATATTTTGGCACAGTTTCAAAGCTACATAATACCAGACATAGACATGTAAAAGTAATGGCAAGAACTACAAAGATTATAAAAGAAATAAAGTCACAGTTCGTAATTCATATGATTTTGTTCAATAGCAAGCTTAGACAGCTATTCACATAATAAGATCCACATGTAAAAGCATCAATGTATTTGACTGAAAAAGATAACAATATTAAAATGGCTTCTAAAAGTAAAACTTTGTTGAGAGCTTGTAAATGTATTTTTGCAAGCTGAAGGAGAGTAACTCAAATTGATGTTTTTGTTTCTATTTAGATACCCAACTTCTGCTTCTCTTTTTGTCACACACAAGCAAATTAAGTAAAAATAAAAGAAAATGCAATCCCAATGACTGGAATGAGTGTCTTTTAGGTATTGTCACTGTAATTTATATGTTAAAATTGGAGTTTAGGGGAAATACTATTGCCTAAAAATCAAATAAATTGTCCGTTGCATTTAGAGAAAGGATGAGGGAAACATCAGATATTCAAACTTTGATTTGACAACTGAGTAGATTTGGGGGCTCATCACCAAAATGAATAGTTCAAAGCAATTCCATTACATTCTCCACTATAAGGTGAATATATAAGGCTGGCTCTTCAGGGATGCTGGCACTATTCTGTGCTACTTGGAATATTTTTTTTTTAGGCCCAGGAAAATCAAACTAAATTTGTGATGGGGTCTGATTTCCAGAGGTAACAGAAGCATGCTTTTGTGTTTTTATCTGCTTAATTTATGGATTGAAAGTGGTCAGCCATCAGGGTGGGCTAATGAAAAGCAAAACTAAGGAAAAAAGCTAGTGAAAGAAGGATGGAAGAAACTGTAGAATCTGAGATAAACTGTCAGTCTCTTAGGCAAGATAAGCCAGAACACCACAGTGCCAACAACAGTGAGCGAGATCAGTTCCCAGTCACAAACAGTCCGAGTACTGTGGATTGAGATTTATTTTGTTAAAGGAATTTTACCAGGATAGAAAATAATCATTCAGTACCTAAGCTAGAAATAGTCACATTTTAAATTTTTACATTAATACAATAAAATATGATGGATAGTTTTATAAGTCTGTATTGCATTAAATTTTTAATTTTCCTGTGTAAAATATAACAAATGCTTTTGTTTCAAATCAGTGAATATAAGCTAAGTGACACAGCATCTATCAACCACTGTAGGAGAAAAATAATAATGTTTTGCAAACACTTTTTCTTCCCAAGTTTTGTGTGAATTTTAAAAATAACCCTCTAGCAAAGTAGTCTTTGTGCTGACTATGCATGTAAATGATTGGTAATGACACACTTTTTCTTAGATGTGGGTGAAAATGTTTATTACCAAGAGACACTTTCCCACTGAATTCTATTCCCATTTACACATGGGTGCCTTTAATGGATGTTGAGAGTCATGATTTAGAACTTTTAATAGGCCTGTTTACATTTTGCAAATCTCTACCTTTGAAATAAAAATGCAGTGATCCACCCATCTGCAGACAATTAAGACCAGCAGCCAAGTATAAAAGGGTGGAGAACTTTTAATGGGTGTTTATAGATTGGAAGCACTGACCCCCTTTTAAATGAAAGAGCCCTAAGAAGAAATAGTAAGTGTTAAGGATAACCATGAAATTCATTTAACCCCCCAAGCAGAAGATCTGTTATCAAAGAACTGGCAGAATTCTACACCTTCCAATTTAAGATTCTCATCTTAAGTACTTAGCAAAGTACTCAGAAAAGAAATATCTTACTTAGGAGTGTTTTTTATTATACTTTCTAAGCTACTTTAAGGTCAAAACACAAGCTATCAAGAAGACCAACAGTAAGGTATGTGATATAAAAACAAATATTTCCATAAAATCTTTGCCCTAGCAAAAAGAAAAATTCTTAGTAGGTTCAAGGTGGGAATTTAGGGAATAGTATTTTTTTATAGGAAATACTGGTTAGGCATTTTATATAGGGGGTTCTGCATTTGTGAAGGGATAATTTGCTCTAAAATATGTGGGCAACCAGCCTAAATTCTCTAATTGAGTAGTTTGCTCATAACCTGAGGCCATTAGGTGAATGTAAACTGTTACAGGCTTAGTAAGAAAATAGTCCCATTAGGATTTTTGTATTTGTATGTGGTTGTAGGCTAAGAGTAACTGTTTCCAAAATCATGGATTAATGAAAAGCTCTTTTTTTCTGAGTTTGCAAATGCCAACTTTGAAATGCTCAAACTCAAATTAAACCAAGGATTCTTTTATTTTTTTCATATTTTTTTTAACAGTTAAAATGTTTTTTTAAGTCTTAACTATAGGTTCCATTGTCAGTTATCTAGAAAAATTAGAACTATTTAATACTACACTAGCTGTTAATAACAAAAGGGAAAAACCATAATTTCTTTGATACTGTCATTCAAATACTTTGCCCATGTCCTAAAATTCTGCTTATTGCCAACTCCCAAGGACTTTAATGTATAGAAAATGGTTATGTCATACAAGGGCCAGGGATGTAGCTCATGGTCCTGCGCCCACCTCGCAAGTGCAAGGTCCTGAGTTTGATCCCTGGTACCAAAAAAAAAAAAAAAACATTCATGCAGAAGTCAAGAAATGTGCATTTCACTCAGTAAGGCTCAAATGCCACACATGCTGTGTATATGCCCATGTCTTTGTAAAACAGAACACAGCCTCATGTGCTGCTGCTTGCCTTCTGCTTTGGACTCCTCCTCAGAATGGATTTTATAGATAAACAGTCTACTCCCTTTCCTCTTCCTGATTCCTCACTAACGCCTCACACTGTGCTTTATACTAAGTATTACATATGTATACATTACATAGTAGGGCAAGGAAAGAGCACAAAATTGACTACATAAGAAGCTGAAGGTAGTGGTACATGACCATGATCTCAGCATTCTGGTAGGCTAAGGCAGGAGGATCCTAACCTGGGCAATTTAGCAATTTATTAAGACCCTCTCCTGGGGCCAGGGATTTAGCTCAGTGGTTCCAGCCCCTGCTTCGCAAGCGCAAGGTCCCAAGTTCGACCCCCAGTACCACAAAAAAAAAAAAAAAAATTAAAAGGGCTTAGGACATGCTCAGCGCAAAGGTCCTGGCTTCAATCCCCAGTATCAAAAATGACTACATAATGTTCCTTAAAATCAGCTGGCCCAAGTGGTTCACACCTGTAATTCTAGCTACTTGGGAAACTGAGGCAGTTTCCAAGAACAGCCCAGGCAGTTTAGTGAGAACTTGTCTCAAAAAAAGAAAAGGCTAAGGATGTAGCTCAGTGATAAAGTGCTTGCCTAGCATACATAAGGCCCAGAGTTTAATCTATAGTACAAATAAAATTCCTAAAATCAATAACTATAAGTGTAGAAGAAATTCAATCAAGGCAAAACATTTATCTGACTGAGTACATTAGGTTAATTCAGTAAGTATATTCAAAACTGAAATAATTCACATGTCATTTTCATGCCTCTATTTCCCCTTTGAAATTGGCTCTAGCAATGAAAAAAATCAGGGATGCTAGTATTATATAAAATCTTATTTTTAAGTTGAAGCACCATTAGACAAGAAAAAGAGAATAGGGAAGAGGGGAACGGGGGAAGCAAGGCAAAGTAATGGCATGGATATGATCAAAATATATGCATGCATGAAAATGCCACAAGGAAAGCCAATATTTTGTAAAATTAATATGAACTAATGAAAAGCATATATACATGAAATACACAAGATCTTTTCTTAACGACTAAAGTGAAAATGAGAAAAAATCACAATTAGAGCCCATCAGCACTGTCTCACATAGCTGGGACAGTGCTAGGTTTTGTTTGTTTGTTCATTTTTGTTTGTGATTTTTGGTATTGGGGATTGAATCCAGGAGTGCACTACCACTAAGCTACATTTCCAGCCCTTTTTATTTTTTTATTTTGAGACTAGATCTCACTAAATTACCAAGGCTGGCCTGAAACCCATGGTCACCCTGCATCTCCCTACCGAGTCCCTCGGACCCCAGGCATGTGCCACTACACCCAGCTAGGTGGGCTTTCAAAACAGTAAATGTACCATCCCTCTTACATTCCATACTCCATGTACATTACTTTCAATAAAAAGTTTTAGGTGAATAAAAAAGAAGAAAGAAACCAAACTGATCATGATGCAATATCTATCTTGAAAAAAAAAAAGTATTATAAGTCTAAACATTTGTTCAAGTTTACTGACATATGGTTTAAAATAGATCCCTGGTCAGGGGAGTGAGTTTCACTATACATTCTCTCTTTTCTTTATGTTTGAGATTGTCCATACCAAAAAGTTTAAAGAAAAAAAGCCAGGCTTGCTAGTGCACACCTGTAATAATCCCAGCAGTCAAGGAGCTGAGGCTGGAGGATTGCTGCAAGTTTGAGGCCAGCCTGGACTACATAGTGAGCTCTAGGCCAGCTTCAACTATGCAGTGACACCCTGTCTCAAAAAAGTAAAACCAAAACAAACAAGAGAGAGATTCTTTTTTGGGGGGTGTACTGGGGATTGAACTCGGGTCCTTGCATTTGCAAGGCAAGTGGCGGAACCACTGAGCTAAATCCCCAGCCGCTAGAGAGAGAGATTCTTAAGGTTTGTAGTATAAATAAGCCAGCAGTATTTGCAAGTTCATATTTAGTAATCAAAACTTGGATAACTACTGCAAAATGTCTTCTCTGGGAAAGTTTTGTTGAGGGAAGGGATAATAATGTGACATCTACTATGTCTAGTGGTAACAATCTAGAATGTGGCAGAAAAGGAAGCCAGAAGGGAGGGGCAGGCCATCATTTTAAGCATGGCGGCTATTTTAATACTACAAGACTTTGTTTTTTTGATGCTTCATCACCTCATTAACCTATGTGTCATTCTGAAGTATTTTGCCATGCTCTGATGATTAGAGACTTGCTTGCTAACAACACAACATTTTAAATGCAAGCTCTTCCCTGGAGTCACGGTGAATTAATTTTCAATTAGTTTTCACTAATGAACTTCATTTTTATGGGCCTAATTGCTGTCCTGGCTTCAGGAAATTTAGCAGCTACAGTGGTATAGGGGGTCATTGGTAAGGTATAGGGGGTCGTTGTAAGAGTCAAGAATATCCCAGGCCATTGTCGGAAGACCTTCCTTCAATCATTGTCCAAACCAGAAATTATGTCTAAATTATAAATCCAACTCCCACCCATAGAACACTTGCATCTTTTCTGTGGTCTTGAGAGGCATATTTTAATGCTAGCTGCATATGGTATTTATCTTGAGAGAAAAGATCAGATTTAAGTAGAGATAAAGACCTACCAGAGGTTCCACAGAAAATGACAAGGAAAAGGAATCATTTTCTCTTCCAAGAGAAAAAGTGATCAAGGATGCCAATGATGGTCTTACTGTCATAATTATGTCTGTATTTTCAGTGAGCAAATGAAATCCCAACAATCAAGTCATTTGAATTTCTTTCTTTGGTGACAAGAGTGGGTACCACATCCTTCAGAATCTTGTGTCTATAGAGTAAGTAATCATTTCCTTTTATAAGCATCACTGTTAAAATCAGAGTAGGCTATTGTTATACCTTGGGAAATATTAAGCAATAACTACATATTGTTGAAAACCGTTTCCTCCTGTTGTTAATACTTTTTAAACCTATCTGCCATGTGGAAATTCTATCCTGAGTTATTTCCACATGGGACTACTGCTAAATTTCTTTCTTCTTGCATAGTGTTAAGTCACCATAAATTAATATCACTGAAAGATCCTTACTTAGCTGTTTTACAAGCATAATATATATAAATAATACAAACGCTAAGAGAGGTAAAGTTGTACCTGATAGAGCCCTACTCCCAGTCTTACAGCTCAGGAGAATAAATCACTCTTTCTATGCCTTGGTTTCTTCTTGTATAAGAACATTTAGTCCAGATTTTCTAGACTCAAATAATTGGAATCTATAATAGATTGTAAATAATCACCAGGTAAATCTAATACATACAGACAAACTACATAGTGAAACAATTGCTGTTGTGTTGCTAATGAAGGACCAGTAGCCTGAGTAACATACACACAAATAAGCACTGTAATGACCTCCCAGAAAGTCACTGTGACACAAATCTGGCCTGCAAGACAAGACTATAAAGTGTTTTTGCTCTTCCTGATTTCACTTGAAGAACTATATCTGAAGCTCAAGAAATACCCAACACCCCATAGCCTGGGACTTCGCTTTTATAAATGCTTTTTTAAAAACTTTTTTGGGGGGAGTGGTGTTTTTTGGTTTTTGGGTGGGTTTGTTTGTTTGACACAGGGTCTCACTATGTAGTCCAGGCTGGCCTTGAACTCATGATGCAGCCCAGACTGGCCTTGAATTCAAACTGTTTCTCCTGCCTCAGCCTCCCACGTATTGAGATTACAGACCCAGCTTTCCTTTTTTAAAATTAAGTGTGTTTTTAAAACTGATACATAAAATCATAAAAGTATGCATATTTATGGAGTACTATGCAATATTTTGATACATGTCTACATTGTATAATGTTTAAATCAGGAGAAACATCTCTATCTTCTCTAATACTTAGCATTTATTTTTGGTAAAACACTTCAAAATCCTTTCTTCTAGTTTTTTGTAATATGCAAAACATGTTATCTATAATTACAGTAACATATTAGAATTCACCTTTATAAAATTCAATAAACATTATCTTCCTCATGGTTTTTCCATAGAAAACTAAGTTTGTTGACAATTTAATCTCTTTGTTTTTACTCTTGAAAAGGCACACATTTTAAATTTTATAACTGCAGAAGCATTTAATTTCATCATGTTACTGTGACTCAAAAATAAGGCCTATTTGGACCCAGAGGAAGGGGCTTCTGAGCCACTGTTCCACCACTCCCAGCCCAGAGGAAGGAGCTTCTGGGCCACTGTCAGTCCTGCCACTCCCGGCCCAGAGGTAGGGGCTTCTGAGACAACGCCCCACTGCTCCTAACCCAGAGGAAGGGGTTTCTGGGTCACTGTCCCATCGCTCCCAGCCCAGAAGAAAGCGCTTTTGGGCCACCTTCCATCCCATCAGTCCTGGTCCAGAGGAAGGGGCTTCTGAGCCACTGTCCCAACTCTCCCAGCTCAGAGGAGGGGAGCCGCACAGGCGCCAATAGCACTGCCCGCCGTGCCCCAGGTTGAAATGAGAAGACACATAAATAAATCTCAAAACCAGACTTCCAGATCACCTACAGCAACCCAAAAGGGAAATGAGAAGAAACACTCTGACACTCAACCACCTAGAACCACAGAACTGGCAACAAAAGAGGATATGGAAAAAATGAAATCAGAAATAATTTCTCAGATAACAGCAGAGATTGTGCTCATAGTGCAAGACATGATTAATAAATCTAGAGAGGAGCTGAGGAACATGATGGAATCCCAACACAGGAAACAAATGGAACCCATAAAATAGATCCAAATAGATTTCCAGGAGATGAAAAACGCCATTGAAAGTCTACACAGAAGAGTGAGCCAATGTGAGGACAGAATTTCAGGTATAGGGCCAGGGATTTAGCTCAGTGGTTTTGCCTCCTACTGCTCAAGTGCAAGGAACCAAGTTCAACCCCAGAAACAAACAAAAAAAAAGAATTTCAGATATAGAAGATAAGATTGCAATTAGTGACCAGGAAAAGAAAAATTGCTTCAAAATTAAAAGGGAACACGAGAAATCAATCCAGTAGCTGCCAAACGATGCAAAGAAGAATAACATAAGACTGATTGGAGTCAAAGAAGAAACAGGAAAGAGTGCAGACAACATAAAAAAAAATGTTCACAGAAGTGATGGCAGAAAACTTCCCAAGCAGGGGAAAGAACTTGACATACAGATAAGTGAGGCATATAGGACTCCAAATAACCTTGATCAAAAAAACTACACATAGGCGTATAATTGTTAAGATTCCAGAAACTCAACAGAAGAACAAAATTCTACAATCAGTTAGAGAAAAGAAACAAATCACATACAAAGGAAAGCCCATCAGAATCACAGCAGACTTCTCAACACAAACCATCAAGGCAAGAAGAGCTTGGAGTGACATATTCCAAGCCCTAAAGGAAAACAGCCTCCAACCCAGATTGATGTACCCTGAAAAACTATCTTTCAAAATGGATGGAGAAATAAGATACTTTCATGACAAAGGGCACCTTAGGAACTTCGTGAATACCAAACCAGCACTCCAAAAAATTTTAATCAATATACTAGGAAAAAACAACAAGGACCACAACCCCAGGAAGCAAAGCAGAATGAATCCATCTGGCATGACAAGAAATTAAATGTAAAGGGGGAGAACCCAACAAAAAGAAAAAGTCATGGCAATGACAAGTCAATACATTTCAGTTATAACCATCCATGTTAATGTTCTCAATTCACCAATCAAAAGAAATAGACTGGCAGAATGGGTCAAGAAGCAAAATCCAACAATATGCTGCATACAAGAAACATACTTAATTCAAATTGAAACTTATAGACTGAAAGTCAAAAGGTGGAAAACAACACTCCATGCGACGGGAACCTGAAAAAAAGCAGGAGTAGCTATCCTCTTGGCAGATCAAGTAAATTTCAAACCAACACTGATTAAGAGAGACGAAGGACACTACATCCTTGTGAAGGGAAGAATCCAAGAGGAAGAGATGACAATCATAAACATCTATGCACCAAACACTAGTGCACCCAACTATATAAAACAAATAAGAACAGACATGAAAAGTCACATATGCACTAATACAATTGTAGTGGGGGACCTCAACACCCCACTGTCACAAATAGGTAGATGAACTAGACTAAAAATAAGTAATGAAATACTAGAACTCAATCGAACTCTTGAACAAATGAACTTAACAGATGTTTACAGAGTCTTCCACCCCACAAAATCAGAATACACATTCTTCTCAGCTGCACATGGGTCGTTCTCCAAAATAGACCACATACTCACACACAGAACATGATTAAGTAAGTGCAAAGGAATTGAAGTTATCCCCTGTATATTATCAGACCTTAGTGCGATGAAATTGGAGATCCATAGCAAAAGAAACTGGAAAAGTTTCATAAACATGTGGAAATTGAACAACACACTTCTGAATAACCAATGGGTCACAGAGGAAATTAAAGAAAAAATCACAGTTCCTTCAATTAAATGACAATGACAATACAACATATCGGAATCTATGGGACACAAGGAAAGCAGTCTTATGAGGGAAATTCATAGCAGTGAATATGCATATTAGGAAAACAGAACGAGCTCAATTAAACAACATGATGTTGAACCTCAAGCTTCTAGAAAAAGAAGAACAGGACAACCCCAGAGCTCATACAAGGGAGGAAATTATAAAGGTCTGAGCTGAAATCAATGCAATGGAAACTAAGAAATCAATACAAAAAAATCAATGAAGCCAAGGGTTGGTTCTTCGAAAGAATCAACAAAATTGACAAACCCTTAGCCAATCTTATCAGAAAAAGGAAAGAAAAGGCCCAAATCCATGCAATTAGGAATGAAAAGGGTGAAATTACAATGGACACAGCAGAAATCCAGAGGATCATCAATACCTACTTCAAGAACCTATACGTCAATAAGATGGAAAACACAGAAGAAATGGACAGATTCCTAGATACATATGAATTACCAAGGTTGAACGAAGAAGACCTAAAAGTTCTAAACAACCCAATATCAACCAATGAAATTGAAAATGTAACTAAAAACTTACCAACTAAGAAAAGTCCAGGTTTTTCACTTTTTTTGATGGTTTCACTGCTGAATTCTACAAGACATTTAGAGAGGAACTACTGCCACTACTCTTCAAATTCTTCAATGAAATTGAAAGGGAAGCAATACTCCAAAATTCATTCCTGGAAGCAAGCATCACCTTGATCCCCAAAGCAGAGAAAGACAAAACCAAAAAGAGAACTATAGGCCAATCTCACTAATGAACATAGATGCAAAAATCCTTAATAAGATACTGGCAAATAGAATGCAGAAGATCATCAAGAAGGTCATGCACCTCTGATCAAGTGGGATTTATCCCAGGGATGCAGGGAAGGTTCAACATAAGCAAATCAATCAATGTAATACACTATATCAATAGAGCCAAGGACAAAAACCATATGATTATCTCCAGAGACACAGAAAAAGCATTTGACAAAATCCAACATGCATTTATCATAAAAACCCTACAAAAATTAGAGTAGATGGTCTCTCCCTCAAACTGATAAAAGCCATCTATGAAAAACCAACAGCCAGTATCATACTAAATGGTCAAAAACTGAAATCCTTCACACTAAAATCAGGAACAAGACAAGGATGTCCACTACCACCACTCTTTTTCAATATAGTTTTGGAAACATTAGCTACAGCAATTAGACAAGAGAAAGAAATAAAAGGAATAAAGATAGGAAATGAAGAAGTCAAATTGTCATTATTTGCAGATGACATGATACTCTATATAGAAAACCCCCAAAACAGCACCAAAAGTCTTCTAGACTTAACCAAATTCAGTCAAGTAGCTGCTTACAAGGTCAACACAAAAAAATCAATAGCTTTCCTCTACACAAATGACAGACTCACTGAGAGAGAAATGGGGCAAATAATTCCTTTCACAATAGCATCCAAAAAACTGAAAAACCTAGGAATTAACCTAACAAAAGAAATCAAAGTCCTCTTCTCTGAAAACTACAGCACTCTGAAAAGAGAGATTGAAGAGGATATCAGAAAATGGAAAGACATCCCTTGCTCCTGGGTGGGAAGGATTAATATAGTGAAAATGGCCAAACTTCCAAAACTGCTATATAGATTCAATGCTATTCCAATTGAGATCCCAGCAGCATACTTCATAGACCTCGAGAAAACAATCCAAAAATTCATTTGGATCAAGAAGAGACCCAGAATAGCCAAAGCAATTCTAGGTAACAGAGACATGGCAGGGGGTATCACAACCCCCAACTGGCAACTATACCACAAAGCTACTGTGATAAAAACAGCATCTTACTGGCAAAGAAACAGACCTGAGGACCAGTGGAACAGATTAGAAGATGCAGAAACAACTCCAGACACACTCAGCCATCTCATCTTCGATAAAGGAGCCAAACACCCTCACTGGAGGAAAGATAGCCTCTTTAATAAATGGTCCTGGAAAAAATTGGGTTTCAACTTCCCAAAGATTAAAACTAGACCTATATCTCTCACCATGCACTAAACTAAAATCAAAATGGATTAAAGATCTAAGTATTAAAATAGAAACAATGAACCGGCTGGAACAGAGGTTAGGTCCAACTCTTGAAGACATTGGTGTAGGAAAAGATTTTATGAACAAAACCTCAGTTGCCTGTGAACTAGCACAAACAATGAACAAGTGGGATCTCTTCTTATTAAAAGCTTCTGCACAGCAAGAGAAACCACCAATAGTGTGAAGAGACAACCCACAATGTGTCTTCACCTGCTGTTCCTCAGACAAAGGTCTACTATTGAGAATATATAAAGAATTTAAAAAGATCAGACCTCTCAAATTTAAAGACCCAATCCAAAAATGGGCATCTGAAATGAACAGACATTTCTCAGACAAAGAAGTAGAAACAGCAAATAAATACATGAAAAAATGTTCAACATCACTGGTCATTCAAGAGATGCAAATGAAAACAATGCTGAGATTCCACCTCACACCAGAAAGAATGGCTGCTATCATGAAATCAACCAATAACAAATGCTGTCTGGGCTGTGGGGAAAGAGGAACCCTGCTCCACTGCTGCTGGGAGTGTAGACTGGTGCAACCACTGTGGAAATCAGTATGGAGATACCTCAAAGAACTAGGACTGGAAGTCCCATTTGACCCAGCTATTCCACTGCTGGGGATCTTCCCCAAAGAATTAAAAGAATCATACCACAGTGATATATGTGCGCCCATGTTCATAGCAGCACAGTTTGTGATAGCTAAAACTTGGAAACAGCCCAAATGCCCATCAACTGGAGACTGGATCAAGAAAATGTGGTTTTTTATAAAATGGAATACTAGTCAGCCATAAAAAATGAGAAATTAGAGACATTTATAGCTAAGTGGATGCACATTGAGGCAATACTCTTAAGTGAAGTAAATAGGACACACATGTATAAATACCGAATAGTTTCTCTGGTGTGAGAAACTGAAGGTGTAAATAAGGACTAAAATGTATAATAGGTAATGTGAAATAGGAAGAAAAGAGGCAAAGGGGAAGGAAGTGGGAGGGGTAGGGGAAAGGAAAGAAGGGTATGGAAGTAATATGAGAAAATGGAAAAATAGGAACAAAATCTTTGTAAATAGGGAGGAATGGAGGGGTTGAAGGGAGGGCTGGGCAAGGGTGAAAAATGAGAACCAAGAGAGACTATGGAAAGGTGCAAATTTCCAATGATGAATGTCATTATATTGTATACCTAAAATGTACCAATGATTAGAATGAATAATCGATAATGTAAAATAGGAAGAAAAGGTCCAAAGGGGTAGGGGTAGTGGGAGGGTCAGGGGAAAGGAAAGAAGGGAAAGGAAAAATGATGAGAAATGGAAAAAATGGAAATAAAGTCTTTGTAAATAGGGAAGGGTGGAGGGGATGAAAGGAGGACTAGGAATGGGGAAAAAAATAATAACCAAGATGCGTCATGTAATAGTACAAGTTCCCAATGAGAAATGTAAATGTATTGTATACCTAAAATGTACCAATAAAAGAATTTAAGTATTAAAATAAACGGCCTATTTCTTCATGGTGTTGATTCCTCCCTTTGCACTGAAATGATTATGTCAATATTTCTGTCTGCATTAGTGGGGTACTGATTTACTCATTATACTGAGATCTTCAGAGTCATATCTCAAAAAAAAAAAAAAAAGAAGACCTCAAAGATGAGGCCCTGCTCTGGGGAGATTATAAAGTAATTGCCGTGACAAAAGAGGAAAGTATGAAACTGTGAAATAGGGGAAACCAACAAGTGCAGATATGGGAATTGTAAGTGTGCCAAGTGTGCCGAATGGGGTGAATTATGATGGCTATGAATCTTCACCGGTGTTTTAGTTTGTTCATTTACTTCCTTCATCAGAAGGAGTTTCTCTGTGAGGCTGATGGTTTTACTGGGGGGAAGGGAGGCAGCCTCAGGTTTTAATTCTTTTTAAATGAATAGCTTCTTAGAAATATTTCTTTGCAGGGCCAGGGATTTAGCTCAGTGCTTCTGGTGCCTGCCTCACAAGCGCAAGGACCCGAGTTCGATCCCCGGTACCAAAAAAGAAAGAAAGAAATATTTCTTTGCATTCAGTTATTTTTCACAGAAAGGCATAAGAATGAAACCAGGGATCTGCTGTGATGATGTAAGGACAATGGCTCCTACAAAATTCAGCAAGAGCTGGGGATTTAGCTCAGTGGTTCCGGTGCCTGCCGCACGAGACCAAGGTCCCGAGTTCGATCTCCGGTACCAAAAAAAAAATATTCGGCAAGAAATTATAGATGCAAAATGCTTTATTGCATATGCCACTTTTAAAGATCTGGACCACCATTGTACACATTAGAATCAAATCTGTAAAAATATAACCAATAGTAGAAAATAAAACTGAATTAATAGTGTACAGAAGAAAAACTCACCCTCAAAAGAAATGCCTTGGGGCAACCCACTTTCTGGTCCCCATTTGTCTCTCTTAGGCAGAAGCTTTCTTTCTCCCAATAAATTTTTCCTACTCTTTAAAAAAAAAAAGAAAGAAAGAAATGCCTTTATAAATGCAATGTATTAAGGACAATGTGTAGGAGCATTTACAGATCATTAACCTTTAATAAATATGTGGGAAGGTACTGGGGATTGAATCCAGGGCCTTCACATTGAGCTACGTCTCCAGTACTTTTTTATTTTCTATCTAGAAACAGGGTCTTGCTGACTCATCAATTTGCCCAGGCTGGGCTCAAACTCACAATCCTCCTGCCTCAGCCTTTTAGAGTATTAGGATTACAGGAGTATGCCACTGTGCCTGACTAGCTTGTGTGTTTCTAACAAAACATTGACTAATGAATTTACTGTCTAGACAGAGGCATAGTAGAAAGTGCTTAGGTTTTAGAGTCAGACAGACCTGAATTAATTCCGCTTCTGACTGTGAACAGGTCTTCCGGTGTTTCTTCACTTCTCTGAGTCTCAGTTTCCTTGTTGATGAAATACAAATAATCATAATGCTCACATTATAAAATTTTGAGTGGATTGAGTGAGATAATTCATGTAAATGCTTTACATATGATAAGCACTCAGTAAAAATGATCTACAGCAATGACATATGCTTGACTAAGCATTCAAAAGCAAGCAAGACTCTAGGAGGGTGAGGGAAATTATCCTACAGAGTCACCTCATCAGTAAAGTCAAGGTAACATTTTTATTAAAATCACTAATAAATTAAGGGATATAACCAAATAAGAATTATGTGACTGCCACCACTTGGGCTGCCTAGCCACCAATTAATAAAAAAAACTGATGAGATATCACCAGTTTCCAAATCTCAACTTCTGCCACAAAAATCAAGTATCAAAACCATTTTGCCTTCATAATTCCACTGAAACACCAGATGATTTGCTCTACCTTTTGTCTTAAACTATTCTATTAAAATCAACAGTAGTAGACATGTTCTGTGTCTTTCCATGAATAAAGCATAGATGGATACAGGTGGTTTTATTAATTCAGCTGGAAAAATAAACTCCCCGCCAGCCATGCACCTGTTTTCCACATATGCCAATATGGCAAATGTAGAATCCCTTAAAAGGCCCACTCTGAAACTGGCCTCTAAGTATGTAAAGATAACATAAGGGCATTTTTCTCTTATGTGTTACGTGCTTTTCTAAGACATTAAAAGACATATTTCCAGGATTATCTATCTTGGTCATAATGTCCTTATAAAATGGATGATTTATTACTTTAATCTCTTTTAGACAGAATCAAACTATAGTAGAGAGTCAAATAGTATTACCAGAAAAAAGCAATGAGAAAGATTTAAATAAAATTATAACAAGTCTACAAGATGCTTTGTTTTAAATAAGCCATCCTATCTATAATAAAACTAATGGAATGTTATTGCCTCCATTGTAGCTTAATCAAATATTAATTTTTCACTTTTATTTTTTGGAAACAGTACTACATGTATACATTTTCAAAAATTGAAAATTTCTAAAGGATACGTTCAACTCACTGATCTTCTAGCTAAACTTGACTCTTCAAAGCAGAGTTCAATCATGTATATTAAAAATGTAACCACACACTGATTTATTCAATATCAAGACAGAAAGATTAGAAACTTTTACTTCTGATTTAATATATGTAGTATTTTTATTTATTATATTTAATATTGTATTATAATTTTAGTTAAAAATAATTAAATCAGAAGTAAATTAGTAAATAAGACGTGTTATTGTGACATAGTTTTGAAGAAAATATCTAGCATCAGAAGTCTATTGTACTATAAAAAGATCTTTAAAAGAAGTTTTCATCTGGGCCGGGGATTTAGCTCAGTGGTTTCGCCACCTGCTGCGAAAGTGCAAGGACCTGAGTTCGATCCCTGATACCAAAAAAAAAAAAATTCTCATCTTTGGCACAGTGTCACATGCCTGTAATCCCAGCTACTTGAGAAACTGAGGCAAGTGGATTGCAAGCCAACCTGGGCAACTTAGTAAGACTGTGTCTCAAAATAAAATTTTTAAAAGGTGGTGATATAGCTCAGTACTTCCTTATTTCACTCCCAGTACTGAGACAAAAAATTTCTGAAACCATTTCACTGCAGTTACTACATATGAAGTCAAAAGTAGAATTGAAGCAAATACCATAATATTCTCTCTAACGAGACCCAAATAATCAGCTTCCAATGCAGTCGTAGACAATGATAACATCTGTTCCTACTGACGGCCCTAAGATTCTGAACAGTGAAAATGCTTCTGAACCACAAAGCAGTACAGTTATGTTTGGTGTCGTCTTGATATTAAGTTCATCTTGTTACAATATATTCCATTTCCTTGAAGTGTATGATCCAGAACTAAAAGCTTTATGTGTGGTAATGTTTTTGTTACTCAGAATGTTAAGTTAATCATAATATTTCATTATCCTTGAATTCTTTAATGGGTTTCCTTTAAGTTTAATGTGGAAATAAGAGTGCCTATGGAGAGGAAAAAAGATGATTGTTGTTGATCTGGCTTTATAAGGAAGAGTCCTGTTTGTCCTCATTCTTGACTGTATTAGTAGTAATATTGGCTCACAGTACAAGAAGCAATTTTACCATCTTTTCAGTTTTCCCTAATAAACAAATTACACATGATCAAATATAGACATTTACTTAGTAGATTTTGGTTCTAAGAACACGGTCTCTTAAATGCATATAAACATATTTCAATTAACCAAAGTGCAATTATGTATTTTGTACAAGGAGAAATACTCTTTAGTAAATAAGTAATTTTGCTATCATAAATGTACATTGAACATTTATGGTACTCAGTTTTATGAGTTAACAATTTAACACCATTGTTTTTATGTAATTTTACTAATTTCTTCATAGCTATTTTCCTCTATTTTTACATCCATTTTAATAAATGATGCATTGTATGTGGTTTGAATAACCACCTTAAAACCCCCCTCTCTCTCTGAATCTAATTTGGAAAGTAAATTATTACACAGAAAACTGTTTTTAGAGGTTCCTATTGATAATTGTAAAAAACATTTATGTATGCTTTGGTTAAAGTTTTTAAAATATTTCAAGCATATTAAATTGTTTCATCATTAAGTTTTCCAATATATTTATATGTATCAACAATAAAATATTTGTTTCAACAGAGAGAAACTAAAAGAAGAAATTAAACCAGAAAGATGCTTGGTATGGCGGTGCATGCCTATAGTCCTAGTACTTGGGAGGCTGAGACAGGAGAATCTGGGAGTTTGAAGCCAGCCTGGACTACATAGTGAGTTCAAAGCCAGCCTGAAATACATAACAAGACCCTGTCTCAAAAAACAAAACAAAACAACAGAAAGATACTGCCATCCAATACTTAGACACCACAGAGTATGTTACAGCAGCCATCAAAACGGCATTCTGTTGTGTTAAGATGGCATATGACAGGCTTCCAAACTTAACAATATTTTGCTGCCTGCTGACTCGTATTACAGGCTTAATACAGATTTTTTTTTTTGAAGGGCATGGGGCAGAAGGAGTTTAAAATGTCTTAGATATTTTGATAAATCCTTTTGGGAGCTTATGAACCCTAAACAATTTCAGATAGGTGATTTTGGGTAAGAAAACACTTCAATTACACGTCCCTTGTTTTATTTATAATTCTCTGCATTACTCCATCCTACTTGTTTATCGGGGTTACTTTTCTGTTCTCTTCCTCTCCTCCAATCTGCATTTTTAAAAATAGCTTAAAAATAGATTAGTGTAGCTATGAACTTGCTCAGCCGTGCTGTGTCTTCTACCTGACCTCATAGACTGGGAATCCCCGGACAGTTCACACGTGCCCACGAGGCTCCATTTTCGTTGGAGACACACAGGAAACCCTTGACTCTCAATGTAACTGGAGTCCCTCTCCCTTAACTTCAGCTTATAAAAATACTACTTATGACAAATATTTTTGCTATATCAATCAAATTTCAATATGATGCCAAAATATAAAACATATTTCTAAACCATAGAGAAGAACATAGAATCTCAGTTCAAATTCCACATAGCCAGGTCACTATGTGGCACTGGCTATTTTCAAAATAAAATGAAGGTTTTCAGTGTCATACAAATTCAACTTCAGTGTTTATGCATATGCGTCCTAAATTTTTTTTTTTTTTTGGTACTGGGGATCGAACTCGAGTCCTTGTGGTGAAACCACTGAGCTAAATCACTGGCCCCATCCTAAATATTAATTAGGGTACCATTTGTGGCTTCAACAGTAGTGAGGTCAATCGTCTGAATCTAACTCATCCATTGACCAGGAGTCAAATTTTTCACAAGATAGTTATATGCAGGTTTCTGAACAAGATTGCAGTAATACTTGGCTTTATCCCCCACCTACCCCAAAAGCGTTCAGTTGGCAATAAGGTTCTGAGGCCAATAACCCTGTCTCTTTGATTTGGAAGGACCTTAGATATGCACTCTTCAAAACACAAAAAGTAAAGAAGTTTTCCTGTGCCCAAGATCACCAAGTCACCACAATGAGAGGCTCCTGCCCTGCTGAGCTCCCTTTGCACATGGTGTGCTGTCTCACAGCATGGACTCAAGTCATCCAGACAAGGGACAGCTGCAGTGTCATGAGTTACCTTTACCTGACTTTCTCCTCTTGGAGCCAAGGGAAAAATCTGGACATAGCATATTTAAGGACACTGGGACTTGGGCCAGGGATTTAGCTCAGTCCTGCCACTGCCTGCCTCGCAAGCAGAAGGTCCTGAGTTTGACCACCGGTACCAAAAAAAAAAGAACACTGGGACTGAATTAGACATCCTGGGTTCAAATCTTACAAGTTGCCAGCTGGTGACTGTGGGCAAGTTAATTAAACTTCCCTTCCTTTGGAATTAAGAGTTAATACTGTAAATATGTAGTAATAAAAATAAAAGTTAAAAAAAGAGTTAATAACATTGGCTTTCCAGGGCTTAACTAAAAGAATACATGTGAACTGCCTAGCACACGGCTAGCACTCAGTGAACGCTGATTATTATTTATTCATCCATTCATCCAACAACCTACTGCAAAGCATTCTATGGATGAAGAAATCGAGGCACAGAAATGTTGGGTAGTTACTAAAAGCATTATATTGCAAAATACTGTATGTGTTCAATCCTGTCCCCATTTTCTGGCATACAACTGCTAAAGTCCTTGCACTCTTCAAAGCAGCAAATATCTTTGTCTTTATGCTAATGGGTTGAATATCAGCTGGCAGCCCCCAGGTAGCTTCAGGGTGAAGCTTGGTGACAAGAAAGACTGAGGCAGGATTAGAAGGTTAGGACTTTCATCCCCACCCTCTAACCACCAGGGGTGGGAGAGGGGCCAAAGGTTAAATTGATCACCAGTGGCCAATGATTTCATCAATAATGCCTAATGTTATCAAGTTCCATGAAAACCCTGAATTCAGAGAGCCTCCAGATTACAAGCCGTGGCGATTCCTCCAGGAGGGCAGTCTGCCCAGAGGGGACAAGAAAGCTCTGTGCCCCTTTCTCCATATCTTGCCCAGTGTATCACTTTGTCCGTATCATTTATAATTTCCTTTATAACAAACTGGCGAGTAGAAGTGTTTTCCTGAATTCCGTGAGCCACTCTACCAAATTAATGGGATCCAAGAAGGACTACAGAAAATCTCAATTCATTGCTGGTCAGGTAGAAGAAAAGGTGAAAATAGCATTGGGCTTGTGGTTGGCATCTAAAGTGAAGAGAGGGCCCTGAGCCCTGAGCCTGTAAAATTGGACACTGTCTCCCTTGGATGGTAGCAGAACTGAATCGAACTAGAAGCCACAGCTGGTGTTCGCTGCTGAAGGACCACCTCCTTGGTGTATAGGGGAAACCCCAACAAACCTGAGATCCCAGAGGTATTTTATGTTGTGAAAGGATAGGAGAAACTGAGTTTATTATCCCTATATTTCCACAAAGTTGCTGTTGAGTATATTTGAATGATTTCAAATATATCTGTAATGTTTTCATGAGCAAAACAAAATAAGACAGAGATATAAGGGTAACCCATTTAAAAAATGGTAGCAAATTCTTAAACCTCAAAAAATCTTGGCTGGGGATTTAGCTCAGCAGTTTCGCCTCCTGCTGCACAAGTGCAAGGACCCAAGTTCCATCCCTGGTACCAAAAAAAAAATCCCTCAAAAAATCTATCTTATTGTTTTATTTGTGTCTTGTTCAATCTAAAAAAAAAAAAAAAAGCCTTGTCAGGGGCCTAGGATTTTCACTTCTTTAACTTTACATATTTTGACTATTTCTTCAGAGACAGAACCATATAAATTTTAAACAATACTAAAGACAAATAATGAGTGAGAGTGAGAGGAGAAAGGATTTCTTTGGATCGTTTATTTTCTCAAATGAATGGTTATGCCCAAACATTGCCTAAAATGTGAAGTTATTATATTTAATAGTTTATCCCACATCCACCATACCAACTGCTCATAACAGATTCCCTATGGGGCAAATATCACTCAAATCTTAAATTTCTATAGCATTACCACTGAATCCAAATTTTCTGTATCTATAAACACAAAATAGCATAACAGATAAAAGATTCCAATCCAGATATGGCACACACCTGTAATCCCAGTGCTTGGGATGCTGAGGTTGGAGGATCGCAAGTTCAAGACCAAATTGTACTACACATAGAGAAATCTTGTCTCAAAAAATAAAACAAAACAAAAGAAGGCTATAAATCAGGAGCTGCGGGCTAGTGATGTAGACTGCTTCCCTAGCATACTCAAGGCCCTGGATTCAACCCCCAGTGTGTGTTTGGGGGGGGGGGGGGGTTGGGGGGATTATAAAATGAAGTCAAAGTATATGGAAATCAGTATGGAGATTCTTCAAAAATCTAAAAATAGAAGTTCCATTTGACCAGCTATTCTAGGCATCTTCCTGAAAAAGTTAAAGACATCGTATTACAGTGACACATGCATACCCATGTTTATAGCAGTACAATTCATAATAGTTAAATCTTGGAAGAAGCCTGTATGTCTATTAACAGATGAATAGATAAGGGAAATATAGTATTTATATACAATGGAGTACTATTCTGCCATAAAGAAGGATAAACTTGAGGCATTTGTAGGAAAATGGGTATACCTTGAGACTATGTTAAGTGAAGTAAATCAGACACACAAGCTTAAATATCACATGGTTTCTCTTATATGAGAAATCTAATATAGAAATAAAGTACAAAATAAAAGACAGATAATAGGAAAAAAGTTATTGTAAAAAACACAAATTAGGGGCCAGGGATTTAGCTCAGTAGTGCTGCTGCCTGCCTCACAAGAGCAAGATCCCGACTTCAGTCCCTGGCACCAAAAAAAAAATACAAATTAAAGTACAGTTGGGTGCTCTATTTACACTGGTTCTGAAACCACAGATTCAACCAACAGGGGATTGGAAATTTTTGAAAAAAGTGGTATCTCTATTTTTTAAAATGAAATCAAAGTAAATATAAATTTCTTCACATATTCTAATATAAATCTAAATATATAATACTTTGTTATACACAACTGGTTGTTATGTGCAACAGCACAAAAATGTCTGTTATAGAGTAATAAAACAACAAACAGAAGTCAACGAATACTTCATTGTTTATTAGAGCAACAAAACAATGAGTTTTTCCTACTGAAAGAACAGGAAGTGATTATATTAAGGCTATCCAAATAATTTGACTATTTTTATTGATGCTCTATGAATGGACTTTCCAAACATCTTTAATCAGAAAACTGAGGCTTGGTGGGATGGAGTATACTACATTTGTCAGTATGAATATTTTGAAATGTTAAAATTTGATTTTTCCTAAATTTTTTTATTTGAAAATTGAATCAAAATTGATATGAAAACAAAATTTCAACCAACCACAAGTCAAAATGCATATTTTGAATGACAGCAGGTTCTCCAGTTTATAATTCTTTCTTAAGCCCCAGATTTTTAAAAAAAATCTCTTTATAGCCACAGTTCCATGATTATGCATTTCTGATGCAGATAATTATCATAAGAAACATAAAATAGTCCTGGTCTGCTTACGTGCATGTAAAATGTGCTCTGCTTTGAAATATAACCTTAATAACAAGAGAGTGAGAATTAATATTATTACAAACAACAAGATTTTTATTCAGAACTGGCATCTGACAATGCAATTACAGTGACTCCTAATCCATGTACTTTCTGGAATGTCTTTCTGTTGCTCTTACCACATTACAATATAGCTGTGGGTTTAGTATTCACTTTTATATCCCACTTTTTCTGGTATCGTGTGTGTGTGTGTGTGTGTGTGTGTGTGTGTGTGTGTGTGTGCGTGCTGACAATTAAACCCAGGGTCTGGAGCACACAAGGCAAGTGCGCTGCCCTTTTAAATTTTTTTATTTTGACAGGGCCTCACTAAGAGTTCCTTAGGCTGGCCTGGAACTTGCTGTCCTCCTGCCTTTGCCTCTTGAGTAGCTCAGGTTACAGATTTGTACCAGCACACCTGGCTGCCATGTGAATTCTGAAACTAATCAGAATAATAATTCTCATTATTGAATAGGCATTGAGACGAACACCTTTATCAATTCCCACATCTTTATAAAATGTGTATTATATGCCAGCTGGGAACCTGTACTGAGAAAAAGTCATGGTCCCTGCTCTCACACAGCTCAGAGTCTAGTGGAAGAACCAGGCTTTGACCCCCGCCAGCAGAGAGGAGGTGAGCCAGTCCCAGTGCACAAGAGGAGGCTTCCAGGCCACAAGAACAAAATTCTAAAAGGAGTTAGAGAAAAGAAACAAATCACATAACAAAAGAAAGCCCATCAGAATCACAGCAGACTTCTCAACGCAAACCCTCCAGGCAAGAAGAGCATGGAGTGACATATTTCAAGTGCAAAAGTAAAACAAGCTCCAACTCAGATTAATGTATCCTGCAAAACAATCTTTCAAAATTGATGGAGAAATAAGATACTTTCACCACAAAGAGCACCTTAGGAACTTCATGAATACTAAACCAGCACTCCAAAAGATTTTAATCAATATCCTAGGAAAAGACAACAAGAATCACAACCCCAGGAAGCCCAGTAGAATGAATTCATCAGGCACAACAAGAAATTTAACGCAAAGGGGGAGAATCCAACAAAAAGAAAAAGTCATGACAAGGACAAGTCAATACATATCAGTTATAACCATCAATGTTAGTGGTCTCAATTCACCAATCAAAAGAAATAGACTGGCAGAATGGGTCAAGAAGCAAGATCCAACAATATGCTACAGACAGGAAACACACTTATTTCAAAAAAGAAACTCATAGACTGAAAGTTCAAGGGTAGAAAACAATACTCCATGCGACAGGAACCCTAAAAAAAGCAGGAGTAGCTATCCTCTTTGCAGATCACGTGGATTTCATACCAACACTGATTAAGAGAGACAAGGACACTACATCCTTGTAAAGGCAACAATTCAAGAGGAAGAGATGACAATCATAAACATATGTGCACCAAACACTAGTGTGCCCAACTATAGAAAACAAATACTAACGGACATGAAAAATCATATAAGCACTAATACAATAGTAGTAGGGGAACCTCAATACCCCACTGTCACAAATAGATCAACTAGACAAAAAATAAACAATGAAATACTAGAACTCAAACTCTTGAACAAATGAATTTAACAGATGTTTACAGAGTGTCCCACCCCACAAAATCAGAATACACATTCTTTTCAGCTGCACATGGGTTGTCCTCCAAAATAGACCACATACTTGCTCATAGAACATATTTCAGTAAATGCAAAGGAATTGAAGTTATCCCCTGTATATTATCAGACCATAGTGCAATGAAATTGGAGATCAATAGGAAAAGAAACTGGAAGAATTTCATCAATACATGGAAATTGAACAACACACTTCTGAATAACCAATGGGTCACAGAGGAAATTAAAGAAGAAATCAGACAATTTCTACAATTAAATGACAATGCCAATACAACATATTGGAATCTATGGGACACAATGAAAGCAGTCTTACAAGGGAAATTCATAGCAGTGAATACTCATATTAGGAAAACAGAGTGAGCTCAATTACACAACTTGATACTGAACCTCAAGCTTCTAGAAAAAGAAGAGCAGGACAAACAGAAAGCTCATACAAGGGAGGAAATTATAAAGATCAGGGCAGAAAACAATGCAATGGAGAAGAAGAAAACAATACAAAAAATCAATGGAACCAAAACTTGATTCTTCAGAGAATAAACCAAACTGACAAACCCTTAGTCAACCTTATCAAAAAAAAGGAAAGAAAAGGCCCAAATCCATGCAATTAGGGGTGAAATTACAATGGACACAGCAGAAATGCAGAGGATCATCAATACCTACTTTGAGAACCTATACGCCAATATGATGGAAAACACAGAAGAAATGGACAGATTCCTAGATATGTGTGAATTAACAAAATTGAGTGAAGATGACCTAAAAATTCTAAATGACCCAATATCAATCAATGAAATTGAAAACATTATTAAAAACATACCAACTAAGAAAAGCCCAAGTCCTGATGTCTTCACTGCTGAATTCTACAAGACATTTAGAGAGGAACTACTGCCACTACTCTTCAAATTCTTCAATGAAATTGAAAGGGAAGCAATACTCCAAAATTCATTCCTGGAAGCAAGCATCACCTTGATCCCCAAAGCAGAGAAAGACAAAACCAAAAAGAGAACTATAGGTCAATCTCACTAATGAACATAGATGCAAAAATCCTTAATAAGATACTGGCAAATAGAATGCAGAAGATCATCAAGATGATCATACACCCTGACCAAGTGGGATTCATCCCAGGGATGTAGGGAAGGTTCAACATACACAAATCAATAAATGTTAATACACTATATCAATAGAGCCAAGGACAAAAACCATATCATCATCTCGATAGATGCAGAAAAAGCATTTGACAAAATCCAACATGCATTTATGATAAAAACCCTACAAAAAATTGGAATAGACAGTCTCTATCTCAATCTGTTAAAGCCATCTATGAAAAACCAACAGCCAATATCATACTAAATGGTCAAAAACTGAAATCCTTCACACTAAAATCAGGAACAAGACAAGGATGTCTACTATCACCACTTCTGTTGAATACAGTTTTGGAAACATTAGCTATAGCAATTAGACAAGAGAAAGAAATAAAAGGAATAAAGATAGGAAATGAAGAAGTCAAATTGTTATTACTCACAGATGACATGATACTCTACATAGAACACCCCAAGAACTCAACCAAAAGTCTTCTAGACTTAATAACCAAATTCAGTCAAGTAGCTGGTTACAAGGTCAACACACAAAAACCAATAGCTTTCCTCTACACCAATGACAGGCTCACTGAGATAGAAATAGGGCAAATAATTCCTTTCACAATAGCATCCAAGAAACTAAAATACCTAGGAATCAACGTAACAAAAGAAATCAAAGACCTCTTCTTTGAAAACTATAGCTCTCTGAAAAGAGAGATTGAAGAGGATAACAGAAAATGGAAAGACATCCCCTGCTCCTGGTTGGGAAGGATTAATATAGTGAAAATGGCCATATTTCCAAAACTGCTATATAGATTCAGTGCAATTCCAATTGAAATTCCAGCAGCATACTTCCTGGACCTTGAGAAAACAATCCAAAAATTCATTTGGAACAAGAAGAGACCCAGAATAGCAAAAGCAATTCTAGGCAACAGAGACATGGCAGGGGGTATCACAACCCCCAACTTGAAACTATACTACAAAGCTACTGTGATAAAAACAGCATCTTACTGGCAAAGAAACAGACCTGAGGACCAATGGAGCAGATTAGAAGATGCAGAAATAACTCCAACATACTCAGCCAACTCATCTTCGATAAAGGAGCCAAACACCCTCACTGGAGGAAAGATAGCCTCTTTACTAAATGGTGCTGGAAAAATTGGGTTTCAACTTCCCAAAGATTAAAACTAGACCTATATCTCTCACCATGCACTAAACTAAAATCAAAATGGATTAAAGATCTAAGTATTAAAATAGAAACAATGAACCGGCTGGAACAGAGGTTACGTAGAACTCGTGAAGATGCTGGTGTAGGAAAAAATTTTATGAACAAAACCTCAGTTGCCCGTGAACTAGCACTCAATCAATGAGTGGGATCTCTTCTTATTAAAAAACTTCTGCATAGCAAGAGAAACCACCAATAGTGTGAAGATACAACCCACAATGTGGGAAAAAATTTTCACCTGCTGTTCCTCAGACAAAGATCTACTGTCGAGAATATATTAAAAAACTTAAAAAAATCAGACCTCCCAAATTTAAAGACCCAATCCAAAAATGGACATTTGAAATGAACAGACATTTCTCAGACAAAGAAGTACAAATAGCAAATAAACATATGAAAAAATGTTCAACATCACTGGTCATTCGAGAGATGCAAATGAAAACAAGGCTGAGATTTCACATCACCCCAGAAAGAATGGCTGCTACCATGAAATCAACCAACAACAAATGCTGGCAGGGCTGTGGGGAAAGAGGAACCCTGCTCCACTGCTGGTGGGAGTGTCGACTGGTGCAGCCACTGTGGAAATCAGTATGGAGATACCTCAAAGAACTAGGACTGGAAGTCTCATTTGACCCAGCTATTTCCCTGCTGGGTATCTTCCCAAAGAATTCAAAGAATCATACCACAGCGATATATGTGCACCCATGTTCATAGCAGCACAGTTTGTAATAGCTAAAACTTGGAAGCAGCCCAAATGCCCATCAACTGGAGACTGGATAAGAAAATGTGTTTTTTTTATAAAATGGAGTACTACTCAGCCATAAAAAACAAGCAATTAGAGGCATCTATAGCTAAATGGATGCACATTGAGGCAATACTCTTAAGTGAAATAAATAGGACACACATGTGTAAATACCAAATAGTTTCTCTAGCATGAGAAACTGAAAGTGTAAATAGGCTAAAAGATATAATGGATAATGTGAAATAGGAAGAAAAGGTACAAAGGGGAGGGGGAAGTGGGAGGGGTAGGGGAAAAGAAAGAAGGGAATGGAATTAATATGAGAAAAAAAATGGAAACAAAGTCTTTGTAGATCGGGAGGGATGGAGGCATTGAAGGGAGGGCAGGGGAAGGGGGAAAAAATAAGAACCAAGATGGATTATGTAAAGATGCAAATTTCCAATAATGAATATATGTTATGTATCTTAAATGTACAAGTAAAATTAATTTTTTTAAAGGCAAACTTTTCCAGCAAACTGTCTCTTAAAGCATCAAACAGGAAACCTAACTACTTTATTATCTCTGTAGAGGTAGCAGCCTAGGCTTTTTAAGTTTTGCTAAGATTTTTGGTGTCGCTTATACAATGTTGGTAGGAATATAAGTGATATAAACTTTTTTTGATTTTTTTTTCAATTCTTATGTTTGTATTAATGTTTACATTCCTCATGGGGAGTGGCACATGTACATAACACATCTGAATTCTTTTCTCATCCTTTTCTCTCCTTCCTCTCTCCCTCCCTCCATCTCCTCCATATAAGAGAAATCATGTGGTATTTAACTTTGTCTATCTGATTTGCTTCACTTAACACTATGGTATCAAGATGCATCCATTTTCCTACAAATGACTCTGTTTATCCTTCCTTATGACATAGTAGTACTCTATTGTGTATAATACCATATTTTCTTTATCTGTTCATCTGTTGATGGATACATAGGCTGCTTCCCAGATTTATGCATTGGGCTGCATAAACATGGTTCAATTGCATAAGAAATAACACCAAGAATCAATAAACGGGATCATATCAAATTAAAACATTTCTGCATAGAAAAAGAAATAACCAACAGAATGAAGAGACAACATAGCAAATGGTACAAAGTTTTAAAGGATTATTTGAAATCATAGAAACATAAACTATGTGTAACCTTTGACCCATTAAATCCACACCTAGAAACCCATTCCAAATCAAAACTCACAGAGAACACAAGGAACTATGTTTTAAAATGCTTAATGTGGGGCTCATGGTGCAGCTCAGAGGTAGAGAGCTTGCCTAGAATGTGCTTACATAAACTGAAGCAGTACTGCATTATAGAATATTCTACTGCTGCTAAAAAGACAAGTGCTCAATAAAGTACTCAATAGAGCTGGAGTGTATTCCTATGGAGGAGGGTCAAGGATAAATTCTCACAGAACATTGGCAGTAAATAACTATTCTTTCCATTTTTTTGAATATCTGAAAATTCCCATAGTAAAAGGGGTTTGTAAAATATCATCTAGAGTTCCATTTCTGCTTAGATTCTAAACCAGTTCAAGAACATCACTCTCATCCTAGCAAGACAAAGCCAGATTATCTATAAAATCATCATTTTTCTTGAACACATTGACAATTTTAAAATTTATATGAATCCTGAAGAGGCCCAGAAAAGCCAAACCAGTCCTGAGCAACAAGAGCAAAGCAAGAGGCATTAGAGTCCTGGATTTCAAGTTATACTAAAGCTATTGTAATAAAAATAGCATAGTACCAGCACAAAAACAGACATGTTGACCAGTAGAATAAAACTGAGGCTGCAGAAACATCCCATGCACCTTCTGCCATCTGATCTTTGGCGAAGGGGTCAGTAATGTAAGCTGGAAGAAAGCCTCTAACAAATGGTGCTGGGAAAGCTAGTTATTCACATGAAGAAGAGGGGATCTAGATCCATATCTCTCACCCTGTACTGAAACCAAGTCAAAATAAATCAAGACCTAGATATAAAAACAGAAACACTGAATCTGTTGGAAGAAAAAAAATGGTAAAGCTTTTGAAGATACACATAGACACAAGCAAAGACTTCCTGAACAGAGCCCCAATTGCAGAAGTTATAGAACCAAGAATCAACAAATGGGATCATATCAAACTAAAAAGCTCCTGCACAACAAAAGAAACAATCAACAGAGTGAAGAGACAGCCTACAGAATGGGGAAAGAAATTTGCCACCTACTTTTCAAACAGAGAATTAATATCTAGAATATATTTTAAAACCTCAAAAAATATATACCCAAAAGAAGATCCAATCAAAAATTGGGCAGGGGGCGGGGGATTTAGCTCAGTGGTTTTGCCACCTGCTGTGCACGTGCAAGGACCCGAGTTCAATCCCCGGTACCAAAAAAAAAAAAAAAAAAATTGGGCAGGGGCCAGGGATTTAGCTCAGTGGTGCCACTCCTGCCTTGCAAACACAAGGTCCTGAGTTTGATCCCTGGTACCAAAAAAAAAAAAGTAGGCAATGGCAATGAGTGGATACTTTTCAAAAGGAGAGGTACAAATATTCATTAAGTGCATGAAATAATACTCAGCATCCCTGGCCAGGATTGAAATGCAAATCAAAACAACACTGAGATTCCATCTTATTCCACTCAGGAGGCCATTATCATGGAGTCCAAAAACAACAAATGCTGGCAAGTCTGCAAAGGGAAAGAGGGACTCTTCTACATATTGGTGAGAATGTCAACTTGGTACAACCACTAGGGAAATCACTGTGGGGACTTCCCCAAAAAACTAGAATAGAAATTCCATTTGACCCAGCTATACCTCTTCTGGTTATTTTCCTGAAAGAGTTAAAATCATCTTGTTACAGTGATGGATGCATACCCATGTTTATAGAAGCACAATTTGTAATATCTAAATCATCAGAGCAGCTTACAGTCCATCAACAGGAGCATGGATAAAGACATTGTGGTATATATGTATAATGGAGTACTATTCAGCCATAAAGAAGGATAAATTTGAGTCATTTTGTAGGAAAATGGATGCAACTTAACACCATAATGCTAAGTGAAATAAATCAGACACAGAAGGTTAAATAATTGCATGGTTTCTTTAATATGAGAACCCCAAAATATAAATAATTTAAAGAGCAAAATAAAAGAGAGGGGCCGGGGATTTAGCTCAGTGGTGCTGCTGCCTTCCTCGCAAGTGCAAATTCCCAAGGTTGATCCCTGGTACCAATAAAGAAATACATAAATAAATAAGAGAGGTGGTAGGAAAAAGAGAAGTGGAATCTGTGGAGATTGGAAGGGGGTGAAGGGGCCGTAAAATATGATATGTATATGGACCAGTTCCCCGAGATGAATGTAATTGGTATGTATCACAAACATAGACTGATGGAAAAGATTTTAATATGAAAGAAGGCAACTAAATGAGCTAAATGCCAAAGTGTAACAAACTTCCCCAAGGAAGAAAGTGAGAGCCCAAAGTCTTTACCTTTGGCACAGGAAGCAGGGCGATTACCATTAAAACAATAAGAAGACAGCTAAGCACAGCACATTCTTAAAGACTGAATGCGGGCCGGTGAATCTGTTTCGAAGAAATGGGTTCCACAAGGAACTCTGCACTTCCCGAGCTCTGTCTCCCAAGGTCTCACAAGCTAAATGAGTGGAGAGTAAGAGACAGCGGAGAGCCCCTCGGGGGCCCCCCAGGTAATGGTCAGCGGAAGGGCAGGGGGGACATGAATTTAAGCAGCCGAGAGGCAGGGAAGGCAGCAAAGCCCCCCACCCCCCACCCCGCAAGGGCGCCGACAAAGAGCCCCTGCCTCTAGAGAAAGGGCAAAAGCAAAAGCCCTCTGGTCCTCAGAGAGAGACAGAAAACCCTCTTGGGCCTGGGGTCCTGCCTCACTGCCAAGTAGGGCACGGCTTCTGAGAGGGGACAGCAGGGACCTGGCCTGCTCAGGACCACAGAGCAGGCCTCTGTCGGGCGTGGTCAGGAGGGACCAGACAGGTACCACCGGCCTAGGCGGCCACACCAGACCGGGAAACCTGAGAGCTCCCAGCTCCTCCACTGAGCCCCGAACTCGGGTCGTCCAAGCAGCTGGCAGAGGAGAGACAAGAGCTTGGAGGGAAACCTCCCTTCTCTGGCTGAAGCACCCTAAGTAACCACATTTTTTCTTAAGGAAAAAAAGTATCATAAGGCAATAATGAGATAAAATGAATCCTGTCTCTGAGGTAGAGGCCTTTCAAAAAGAAAAATAACAATTTAAAAGAACAGAAAAAGCAAGTTACATCACTACACAAATAGCATGGTTACAAAAAAAAGAAAAAGAATAAAAAATAAATTAATTAGTCAAAACAAAAACAAATACCACAATTCCATACTGGTATTTGTTGTTATTAAAATGTATATATGCACATATGCATGTGCTCACTGATAAAGGCTTAGAGCCAAGCATGATAGTGCACATTTGTAATTCTAGCTACTCAGGAGGCTAAGGCAGGAGGATGCACATTCAAAAGTAGCTGGGGCAACTTAACAAGACCCTACATCAACAAAAAAATAAAAAGGGCTGGGGGCAGGGGTTGTAGATCAGCACTAGAGTTCCCTTGGGTTTGACCCAGGATAGGAAAAAGAAAAGAAGAAAGGAAGGGAGAAGAGAGGGAGAGAGAGAAAGAGAAGAGATGGAGGAGGGAGAAGGGGGAGAAGAAGGGAGGGAGGGAGGGAGGGAGCGAAGCTCAAGAAGGATATATTCACCAAACTAACAATACTGCTTACTTCCAGGGAAATTGTTGGGATACAGGTTAGAGTGCATGTATTGGGAAGCACAGTATGATTTTGTTTATAAGTGTACATACCTCTGTATTTTAATTCTTTCAACAATCATGTATACCCTGCACCTTGCACACTTTCTGTTATATTTTATTTATTTGTTTGGTTGGTTTTTGTGGTACTGGAGTTTGGACTCAGGACCTTCACACTGACATCTCCAGCTCTTTATTTATTTTTTTTTTAATTTTGAAACAAGATCTTGCTGTGTCACTAAGTTGCCCTGGCTGGACTCGAATTTCTGATCTTCCTGCCTCAGCCTCCCAGAGTGCTGGGATTACAAGCCTGTGCCAGCATTCATGGCTTTAAAAAAATATTTTACTTTGAAAGAACTATATAATCATGGGAAACTGTAAATACAGGAAGAGAGGTCCAGGTATCCTGATCCAGGTTTCCCCGCTAGTTCCATCTAGGATATTGAGACTAATACAGTCCCAGCCAATCTCTGCATGGGTAGGCACCAGGGGTGGTGTCTCAGACTTCACAGCAGCTTGAGCTCCATTTGACGAGTTCAGAGAGTGGCTCCCTGTGATGGCCCTAGGGACCGAGGAATCAGCCTTGTGAGCCCTGCTTTTCCTCCAGATCGTGAGACGTGATATGATATTTGCTGTTTTGAACTTCCAGTTTTGGGAATGACCTGTCAGTCAGTGATACCAAATCAGCATGTGCTCCCGGTGATTCTCACCTAAACACTGGGAGTGGCACAGGTAAGGGGCGCTGCCTGGTGCACAGCCCTGCTCTCCCTCCCCCAAGCCAGGGCAACCACAGGCTCCTTCCACATCGTCATCCAAGCTGCTTCTTAGTGCTCTTGGCATACCGAGGCCAACACAGTCTCAAATCCAAATGTTTACAGATGGCGTGTTGCTTTCATTCAAAGTGAAATTACTTTTATTAAGTCTCAAAGGAGGAATGGAATATCATAATATTATTCCCTTTAATGAAATGACAAAGAGGAACACGAAACTCTTCCATGAATACACATACATACACAATACTATTTGGTGATATTTTAGATGCAAATTTATGATAGAATAACCTCTTTTTTATATTTTGTCCTAAAATTGGAAGGTGAGAAGGCTTCAGGGTCCCTGTGAATGGAGACTGCTCCTCAGTGTGCCAGTAGACAGGAGTGTCCCTTTAAAGCAAAGACAACTGGTATCCCATAAAAAGAGAGTTAGGACAGCTGTCAAAAGACCTGAGCTTTTTGTTCCTTTTCACCCACCATCCATTGTGGGCGGGACACATGGTCTCCTTGGAAGTCAGCTTGCTCAGCCCCAGAAAGCAAATAGCAGTTTCTCTCATTGCACATTGGAATCAGCAACCTCTGTATGATCTGACTTTTAAAATCTTGACAATCAGGCTGTACCCCAGACCAATTACACCAGAATCTTTACATATACCTCAGGAATTTTTTTTCCAGTACCATGGATTGAATCCAGGGAATGCTGTGCAACCTCCCCAGCCCTTTTTACTTTTTTATGGTGAGATAGGATCTCACTAAGTTGCCCAGGCTGACCTTGAACTTTCAATCCTCCTGCCTCAGCCTCCTGAGTAGCTGGGGATACAGCATGTGCCACTACACCCAATTCCACAGGCCTCAAGATTAAAAAAATAATTCCTCCATCCTGAGGCTGGGGTGTAGCTTCTATGGTACCATAGTAGAAGTCAGTGGTAAAGCACATGCTTACTTTAATTCCCAGCACATGAATACACACATACACACACACACACACACACACACCCTCACAGAGAGTCAAAACCCACAGTACTGGCAGAAGAAATAAGAGTGCAGTGTGAGCACGGGGAAGAAAAAGAAAGCAAGACCTGTGCTGCTAGGAAACAAATGCTTAGTCTCAGAGATCAGTGGCCTAAAGAAAAAGATCAACTAAAACCTGAAGAGAAAGAAAGAGCCTACACGATGAAGGAAAACGAAGTCTGCCAATGCTCTTCCTCCTTATTCTTCCTTCCTGTTTATGGTACACAGCGGGACCACCTTCCCACTTCCTGACTGACACCAACTTTCTTAACTTTTCCATGAAAACCAAACCGTACTCACTGCAGTCAAAGGCGGATTATCTGTATGCCAGTGTCTCCCTGTGTAACTGATTGTGTAATGGCTGCAATTGAGAAACTGAAGCTAAAGTACCACGTGGCTCTAAGGGTGGCTAAGGACCCAAGATTCAAAGAATCCTCATGCACACAAAGGAACCTAAGCAGCTCACTGAGAATACCTCTATGTGCCTGCTACCTCTCAGCCGCAGTTAAAGAGGACCTTAAGCTGGGGATTTAGCTCAGTGGAGCCACACCTGCCTCGCACTTGCCTCGAAAGCACAAGGTCCTGAGTTCAATCCCCGGTACCGGGGGTGGGGGGGAAACAGGACCTTAAATAAATCAGGAAGATTTCTCAGGCTCCTTTCATGTACTCTTCTAGCTATAGATACATCCAACAGACAGATACTAGGTGATTATGGAGCCCCTCAGTTCTAATTCTTGCAGAACAATGTTTCTCTTGCTTTCCTTTGAATGACATTCTGTATTGCCAGTTCATTCATTGAATATGGTACATAGCTTAATTATTATGTCTTCCCTCATGTGTGCTATTATGACCAGAATTGATTAAAGCCACTCACACTTTTTGATGCTGGTTTTTTTATTTGTTTTGTTGTTTTGTTTGACCTTGTTTAATTTCCCAGGTTGGGCTCAAACTTGCACTCCTGCCTAAGAGGACTCCAGAGTAGCAGGGATAACAGGCATAGGCCACCCTGTCCAGCTACTGATACTGTTTAAAAAGTGATATTTTGGGCTGGGGATTTAGCTCAGTGGTTCTGCCGCCTGCCTCACAAGAGCAAGGACCCAAGTTCAATCTCAGGTACCAAAAAATAAATAAATAAAAAATGATATTTTGTCTCACTTAAGTTTTGTTACATCTTTTTATAAACCAGATGCTTTCATGGTTGCACATATTTTTTTTTAAGTATTCCCCGGTACTTTCCAATACTAAGTCAAAGTTGAGAACCATTGACTTGGCGGAATGAGGCATGGAAAAATCTTTAAAGTTGCCATTCCTGTCTTAAAATTATACAACCTAATTCTCCCAAAAGTTACATTTCTTCAATAATATTGATCATATCAGTACTCTGTTTTATACTAGAAACACCAAGAGAAGCTCAGCATTCTAGGCAATGTGGAAGAGGGGGAAATAGCTCACATAAATGTAGACCACTTTCGGTCTTCTCTTTTTTTTTCTTTCCAGTGCTGGCGATCAAACTCAAGACCTTGTGCCTGCTAGGCAAGTACTGTATTGCTGAGTACACCCCCAGCCCACATTCAGTCTTAATTCAATAGAATAAATGGAGTGATCATTTCCTCACAGGATGAGAAAAAGACTCAGATTAAATTGTTCCCAGTCTTCATGGATGATTTGATACTTAATAAAAGTAAGGCAGTAGTGAAGATACAGAAAAGACATCTCCAGTTGTGCAATACCCTGATGTATAACACTTACCCATATAAAATTGCTGATATAATTAAATTGGAAACCTCGGGCCAGGGATTTAGCTCAGTGGTTCCTCCACCTTCCTCCAAAGCACAAGTCCAATCCCCAGTACCAAAAAAAAAAGTCTACTAATTAAATTGGAAACCGCCATTTTTGTTAACACCTAGGAAGTGGCTCAAAGGCAGTGTGATAATACAACGAATGACTGCTACCATTTATGAGGTGCTAGCCTGAGACAGCACTGTGCTAAGCGCCCAATATTTATGAGCTCAGTGATTTTCTGATCACACAAGCAAGCTGCCTTGAAATATTCAAAGACCATTATATGGCAAATGACCTGGATTTTTTCTGCATGGTCCTGTATTAGAACTAGGGTCAATGAGCCATAGAAAGGCAGATTTCAATTTCAAATTTTAGAAAAAGGCTAGCAAAGTGGCCACATAGTGATGGACTGAATTACCTCTGGACAAAGTAAGTCTCCTTTGTCATAAAAATCTCAACACTTTCCTTTGTAATTAACAAATTAAACCCCAGAACCTCTCAAAACTCTGAGACCAATGCAAGACTTGAAGCTACTCCAGCAGGTATGGCTGACCCAAGATTTGTGGTTCCTTCTTCCCATCACAGAGCGAGAGTGGCTCCCACACTGCTGGTTCCAGCTGGTAGCTCCTTGCCTGGGTGGGTTTGTGTCCCCTGCCATCCATCTATGGAGTCCACCAATCCATTTGCCTTTTACTCTGAGCCCCTGGCTTTGACAGATGGCTTTAACTTCAAATTACAGATAATTTTCTCTCTGGGTACTGTCTCAGTCCCCAACTTATACTTAACATTTTAGATAATAGTCTGCTGTTCATCATCTTAAGCCACCTACAGATTTAAACTTACAGTGTGTGTTTGTGCATCAGTGTGTAAACACGTGTGTTCTAATACAAATAACCTCCTGCTTCATTATTTTCATACACAAACCTTAAACCAGAGGAGAGTAGAGAGGGCAAGCCTCCAGAATGCTGAAGATTCCCCCTTTCTACACCCATTACACCATATTTAAAGGATTCCATAGTCCCAGACTTGTACAAATGTCGAAGGGCCTCCAAGTGTCAGGTGGGTAGCTTCAATCAGATGAGCTGTGATTGTTTTCCCAAGTCTAAGAATCTGTGGCTCTCTCATAATTAACTTGAATTGAAATCAGCCTTGAAATGGGACTATTTCCCATATCTTTCTTTGAGTAATAAGTTATAAATCATCCTGGTTGGCCAGCTGCGTTAGTCAGCTTCACATCACGGTGACGAAATACCTGAGATAATGAGCTTATGGAAGGAAAAATTTATTTTGGCTCATGATTTCAGAGGCTTCAGTCCAGGTCAGCTGGCTCCATTACTTTTAGAACTGTGGTGAGCAGAAGCATCAGGACTGAAGGGCATGGCAGGGAAAGCTACTTACAGCATGGTGGCCAGAAGCAGAGGAAGAGGGAGCCAGAGAGGAAAAGAGTGAGGACCAGATATAGTCCCCAAGGGCACACACTGCCTTCAACTAGACCCACATCCTAATTTTCCATTACCTCTCAATTATGGCACCAAACCATAAATCTACTACAGATGAGACCACTGATGAAGTTAGAACCTTCATGATTCAATTACATTCCAAGACCCCTACCTCGAGAGCACACATTTTAGGGGGATGGGAACATTTCAGGTAAAGACCATAACACTCACTGAGGTAACTAAGAAGGAGAGAATGGCAGGATCAGACCACAAATGAAGTCATCGATTGACTGACTGATTGCAGTCAAGAGAAGAAATGAATCAGACTCAGCCCTATGCTGAGAAAGTTCACTGTCCAATGGAGGATGGAGATACTCCAGATCATTTTTTTTTAAATATGGCAAACAAAATGACAAAAGAAAGTGTGTTCAGGTATCACAGGACCCAGAGGAGTGACTCCCAGCCTGTCTGGGCTGGGTGCAGAATGCCAGATTTGAAAATTATGCAGAGGAAGTGGTTACTTAGGTGGCTCTTAAAATAACAGAACTTATACCCACACGGACAGGAATATTTAAGCATTCTGGACAGTGATTTATAGAGAGAGGAAAATTCCACTTGTGGACAGAGATATCAAGGCCAGAATGACTATATATATTCTTGTTAAAATCTTCTTAAGACTAGGGCTGGAGATGAACTTCAGGGGTAGAACGCTTGCCTGGTGTGTATGACCTCTAGGTTTGATCCCTAGCATCTCAAAATAGAAATCTCTTAAAGGATATGTGTCTTCATTTCCCTTGAATATATATCTAGAAATGAGATGTCAGGTCATAGGATAGGCATATTTTATCATTATGAAGTTTTCCAAAGTGGTTTATTAATTTCTAT
Organism: Heterocephalus glaber; assembly: GCF_053883595.1. Classification (NCBI taxonomy): domain Eukaryota; kingdom Metazoa; phylum Chordata; class Mammalia; order Rodentia; family Bathyergidae; genus Heterocephalus; species Heterocephalus glaber. The sequence continues at coordinate 55,361,485 of NW_028258143.1, forward strand.
GCACATCAATATATAAGATTTGCAACAGCTTCATATCTTCACCAATATAGGTGTTGTCAAACCTTTTCATTTTAGCCTTGTGAGAAGTCAAACAAACACAATCCATTTTTTAGTATCTGCTAACACTCTGAAACCTTCTATTATTATGGAAAACTTCACATACTTACTAACGCATCAAATGGATCTATCACACAACTTTGGTAATTGTCAACTCATACTAATCTGGTTTTACCTCTATACTCATCTCTTTCCCTTTCATATTATTTTGGTTTGGTTTGTCATTTGCTTATTCATTTGTTTGTTTGGGTTTTTTTTTTTTTGAGACAGGGTCTCTCTTTGTAGTTCAGGCTGGCCTTAAACTCACTATGTGGTCCAGGCTGGCCTCAAATTCATGGCAATCCTCCTGCCTCAGCCTCTTGAGTGCGAAGATTACAGGCATGTGCCACCATTCCTGGCTCCCTTTCATATTATTTTGAAGAAATTCCCAGATATAATATAATTTCATCAATAAGTATTTTATTATGTATCCCTAAAATACAAGGGCTCTTAAAATCTAACTATAATGCTTTTATAATTATATAAATAGCAATGTCTTAATACCTTTACATGTTCAGTCAATGTGCAAATTTCCAATAGTCTCAAAAATATCATAAATTTTTGGGCCAGGGATTTAACTCAGTGCCACCACTCCTGCCTCACAAGCACAAGGTCCTGAGTTCGATCCCCAGTACCAAAACATATATATGTATGTATATATATATATCATAAGTTTTTGTGCAGTTTGTCTGCTCAAGTCAGGATGCAAATGAGTCTATCTATTGCATCCCATTGATTTGTCTTGTACCTTTTAATTCAAAGGTCTCCTCTCCTCTTTTATTCTCTGCAATGCTTTTGTTAAAAGAAACTGTCACTAAAGTTGCCCACAGATTGGACTTTGTTAATAAATTATTAAAATATTCCTCTGTCTTCTGTAATTTTCAGCACAGTGGTACACACTGGTAATCCCAGCCACTCAGAAGGCTGAGGCAGGAGGATCAAAAGTTCAAGACTAGGCTGAGCAACTTAGCCAGACCTTGTTTCGGCATAAAAAATAAAAAGGGCTAGGGATGTAGCTTAGTGGTAGAGCACCCCTGGGTTCAATTCCAAGGAAGGAGAAAAAGAGAAGGGAGGGAAGGGAGAGGAAGAAAGGAAGAAAGAGAAAAAATAAGTGTCCATGAGACTGTAGAGAGATTGGAACTCTTGTATACTGCTGGGACGAATGTAAAATGTTTTAGCAGCTATAGAAAGCAGTATGAAAGTTCATCAAAACCGTAAAAATAGAACTGCTATGTGATACAGCAACACCACTGCTTTGTATACATCACAAGAATAGACATTAGTTGGGGCTGGGGATTTAGTTCAGTGGTTCTGCCACCTGTACCGCAAGTGCAAGGTCCTGAGTTCGATCCCCAGCACCAAAAAAAAAAAAGAATAGACATCAGTCCTCTTGAATATAGAATCTAAAACAGCATGAGGGGAGGGATGATGTGAAAATAGGAGGGAGACTGTAGAGAAGAGGAAGGGAATAAAAGAGAGAGGAGGGAAAGGCAAGCAGAATGGGTGCATGGAAAAGATCAAAGTATGTTTTTTGCATGTACAAAATATGCTGCTATGACACCCGCTTTTCTGTACAACTGAGATGCATGAATAAATAAATATTTTAAAGGAAACAAACAACAACAACAAAGAAACACACTGAGAATGGTGGCACACACCTGTAATCCCATCACTCTTGAAGGCTGAGGCATGAGGATTGTAAATTCAAGCCCAAGCTGGGCAGTTTAGTGACTGAGACCCTAACCCAGAAAGTTTGATGGGCATGTAGCCCATCCCAGCTCAGAAATAGATGGCCATGTAGCTCAGTGCAGAGGCCCAGGGCTCCATCCCCATTTCTACACAAAAATAGAAAAAGAAAAGAAATCCTGCCACTCGCAACAGTACAAAGTAAGTCAAGCACAGAAAGACAAATACTTCATGATTCCATTTGTATGAGATATCTCCAATATTTAACTCATGGAACCAAAGAATACAGACACAGTGGTACTCGGTTCACAAATCTAATTTTATTCTATGATGTTGCAAAAGATGGCCACATTTGTGTTTGTGTGGGACAGATGGCTGCACTCGTGTTTGTCTGCACTCCATGCAGAGTTTGCGAACAGAAACGAAATTTTGCCAAACACTTCTGTTTGCGAACCAAATTGTTTGCAAACAAAAAGTGTTTGTGAACTGAGGTGGTTGCAAGGGAACTGAAGCTAAGAGAATGATGAGTATAAAGTTCCAATGAGTACAAAGTTTCAGTTATGCAGATGAGTAAGTTCCTGAGATCTGCTAAGTAATAGAGTATCTATAGCTAACAGTAGGATATCTGTGCTCCAAAATTTGCCCAGAGGGAGGTTTAGTGATAGAGCACTTGCTTTGTGTGCGGAGGCCCTGGGTTCAATCCCCAGTACTGCACAAAAAAATAAATAAATTTGTTTAGAAGCTAAATCTCATGTGAGTGTTCTTACCACAAACCTTGGGAGGTGTTTAATGTGTTTATTACCTTGATTGTAATCACAGGTGTTCGCATATTTCCAAACTCACCAAATTGTACACATTAAATATGTGCAATTATCTGTGTATTAATTATACCACTGCAAAGCTAGTTTTTGTGGGAGTTCTTTGTTTTTATAGTACGGGGGATAAAACCCAGAGCTTTTACATTGAGCTACATCCTAGGCCTGTTTTATTTTTTATTTTGAGACAGGCTCTTATTTAGTCACTAAGTTGCCCAAGCTGAGTTCAAACTTCTATTCTCCCATCTCAGCCTTCCAGAGTGCTGGGATTATAGGCATGCACCACCATGCCCAGCTAATAAAGCTGTTTTTAAAAGCTGAATTAATTCTTTCCTTTAATTTGTCAATTTGTAAAATAATGAGTTCTTTAACATTCTGCAATAGTGATAAATTAGGGCTCTTTCTGTATCGTGACAATGAACTTGTGTATTTTAAACACATTTAGTGTGTTTCAATCATTACAGTTGTTATCATTTTCAATAATTTTTTTCTACCAACCAAAAAGTCATTTGTCCACTGACAGATAGCTTTGAGAAGCATTCCAGTGTTTTAAGTGGTTTTTATTTTCAATATATAGGTGGCTGCCTTTCTTCTTCAAGTGATTCCACAGTGCACAACAGAGCTTGCTCCGGTCTATGACAGCATCACCCTGCCCCGCAGCTTCAGAAGCACCAACTCCCACCCAGCCTGAGTGAGATTGTGGGGAAGGAGAGGCCTCAAGGCTGTGGACCTGGCTTGTGCTGTTCTAGAATACAGCAGACTGGGCTGGGGATTTAGCTTAGTGATTTCGCTGCCTGCTGCACAAGCGCAAGGACCCGAGTTCGATCCCTGGTACAAAAAAAAACACAAAAAAACCCTAGAATACAGCAGGCCACCTGGAAACCTTCCAGGCCTTGGCAGTATAACAAAGCAGTTACTTTACCAGGATCTTGAACCTGATTGCTTGGGCTCAAATCATGCTCCTACCAAACTTGGTGAAGTTACTTTATTTCTTTCTGCTTTATTTTTCTCCCTTGTAGAACAGAGAGGAGCAACAACAGTACTTAAGGGACGTTATGATGACAAATGAGCTACTCCATGCAAGCACCATTTGCCTGGCATATGGTGAGTACTCGATAACATGTAAGCAGTTATTACTGCTCTCCTCATTCAAGCTGATCCTGGGTTTCTTTCAGGGCTCCCAACCCTACCCAGGAATGGGGGTCTGAGACCTCAGAAGCACACAGGAAGCCCTGAACTCCAGTTTCTATTAAGAAAAACAGGGCCAGGGATATAGCTCAGCGGCCCTGCACCTGCCTGGCAACCGCAAGGTCCTGAGTTCAATCCTCGGTACCAGAAAAAAAGAAGAAGAAAAATACATCAGTTAGGTGCCCAAGCAAGATGCAGTTGCTAACCTTCATATGACATAAGAGAGGGAAAAGAGTTGTGGTCTACACTGTTTATTCTCTATCAGTATCAAACCTAGGTTCTCAGATATGCTAGGCAAGTGCTCTACCACTGCCTACATTCCCAGCAATTTTTTAAGTTTTTCTTTTGAGACAGGGCCTCACTAAGTTACCCCAGCTGGGCTCCAATTTTGATCCTCCTGCCTCAGCCTTGTGGGTGGCCAGCATTGCAGGAGTACACCACCAGGCAGTTTGTTGCTTAGTTTTGTCATTCTTAACTCATTTTTTCTGGGGGTTTCTTTGGTGGCAAGTTAGGAATATCTTTTCCCACAAAGACTAACTTTGGAGAACATCTTCATCCACATTATCTCACTGGATCCATTTAACATTCCTGAATAGATGTTTTATTACTCCTGTTTGACAAACAAGGCAGCTGGTGGTAACTTTGCCAGTGTCAAAGAGTCAGTTAATGGCTCACAGAAGGACCCAACACCCACATCTCCCAACTTTTAACTTTCCCAATTTCAGCTTATCTTCAATCTATCAACTATTCATTCAATAGCTATTTATGGAGTATCTATTTATTTGCCAGACACTCTTCTAGGGCTAGCAAGCTGTCAATATGGCAGTGGATTCAGTAATGAAGAAAAGAAATTCATGCAGACAAAAATCTCTGCCTTCATGGAGTTTACAGTGTAGGCAAAAGAGACTGGAAATAAACAAAAGTATATGTCAGATACCTATCCCTATTATTGAAAAACATAACACAAGTACCATGAGGGCAGTAATAGGAAGAGATTTTGGCTCAATTGACCTGTCAGGGTGGGCACTACGGAGAATGGGACATTTGAGTCAAGTGACGAAGACAAAGGAACCACATCCCAGGTATTTATTTCAGGAGATGCCAGGGAGAGAGGTCGCAAGGACAAATGCCCTAAGGGAGAGGCAGGCCTGGTGGTTCAAGGAATAGCACAGAGGTGACCAGGGCTGCAATGAGGCAGCAAGAAAGAAAATAACGTCATGACCAGATTGTTCGGGTCTTTGTAATTGCTGGTCCGTTTTCATTCTAATGGGATGCCATTGGAGGACTGTGTAACTCCTATCGGGAAGTAAAATAAGTAGTAGTAGATGGTAATTTTAGGATAACCCATAAGTATATGTGTTTTTGTGAGACAAAAGCCACATACAAGAATATTTATAGCAGCATTATTCAAAATAAACCCAAAACTAGATTCAATCAAATGTCAAACGATAGAAAAACTGACAAAGAAGTTGAGTGATATCCATCTACTGGAACCTGCACTGCAGTGAGAATGAGCTACTACAACTTGTGACTACATGGAAGAAGGTAAAAAACAATGTTAAAAGGAACAAATCAGACACAGAAGACTTTATGTTGTATGATTCCATTTATATAAAGTTTAAAAACAGGAAAAATTAATCAATAATAATAACCAATAACAGGCATTGGGGGCCGGAGATGTAGCTCAGTGGTAGTGTGTGCTGAGCATGCACCAGGCCCTGGTTCAATTCATAGCACCAAAAAACGCTAGGCGTGGGGGTGTATGTCCGGTGGCACTCAGGAGACTGTCACAGGAAGATCCATTTGAGGCCAGGAGTTTGAGACCAGCCTGAATAGCATAAAGAGACAACATCTCAGAAATAAATAAATGAATAAAAATAACCAGCTGTGGACACAAGGGAGCAGCAGGTAGTTTCCTATACTGTATATTGGTCTGGAGGGTGGTTGCAAAAGTGCATTTATTTTGTGAAACTCTCAATCTATCTACATATTGTTTGTGCAATTTTCTTTATGTATCTTACATATCAATAATGTCTATTAAAGAAATAATATGGGGAAATAAAAGATCTAAAAATCTATTCATGAACAGATAATTACCGAGCACCTATTATTGCAAGGTACTGTTAGCCACTCCCAACTTAATTATTTGATGACTTATTATTATTGTCCTGAGTATGGCAGACACTTGTGGAAGGAGTCCTAGTTCTTTTGATAGAGTGGCAGGAAGTTCATCATTCTGAAAGCAGAGACAGGGCTGGGGATGAGCTCTATGAAACAGTGCTTGCCTAACATGGACGAGGCCCTAGGTTCAATCCCCAGTATGGCTAAAAACACAAAAATGAAAGCAAAGACATAGCACTAACTGAGTCCTCCCATCTGTGACCCAGTCACCAGGAAAAGATGGAAGGGCCTCAACATAAAGACCCCATCTTCAGTGCTGTCATGATTTGCAAAATCTATTCAAGTTCTTAACAAATACTTCAGTGTGCATATTCACATGGATTCTTTATCAGAAAATATAATCAACAAAGATTGGTGAAAAATGACTACAAAGAAATACGTGATCTTAATGCGAAATTTTTAGAATTCCAACTGAGAGCAGCTTAGTGTCCAAAAAAAAATTTCGTATTTCTTCAGCTGACTTCAAGTCAAATCTTTGTGCCTATTTACAGATCAGTTCTCGCACCTGGCATTTAAATCCCATCTTCTAGGACACAATCTGACATGGTGGGTATCTTTTATTTTAATCTATGGGATATACAGAACACTTCATTAAAACCATACTCTCAATTAAAGTCAGGCTGCATTAGGCCAAATTACCTTAAACATAGCATGTTTTGATGTTTTGTTCTACATTTTATAATGCGAATGTCTGTAGAGACCCATAAGGTTTACATCACACAGTCCAGAGTATTTCTCTCTAAACCAAGCAGAGTAAGGCCAGAATAGAATCAACACTCCGAGGGGTGGGAAGACAAAACAGAAATGACCCTGAAAAATACTCAGGGAAGTAAGGAACCCAGAGCTTAAAACAAACCATAAACCACAGCTTTCTCGTTCTGAGATGACAGTGGGGAACATCTGTTTACCAGTTAAACACACTGCCATTTACATAAGAGAGTACATTTAATGGGCAAAGCATTAAGATCACTGGAGGGTGACATGTTTTGTTTGCAGCAATGTGTGACTGCTCAGCCTTTCCAGCCAGCACTCTTGTCCAACATAATTGAGAGGTCCTGAGAGCTTCTCCCACTACATCATATTCTTATTGTTGAAGGTCGTGCCTGGCAAATAACAAAGCTGCTCCAGACAGAATAACCATGCTGTCAGTTCCAGGATGGCAGAGCACCCAGATCCTTCTTATAGATGTGTTAACACTGAGGAGTCACAAGAACTAAGTGTGAATATCAATAGTCTAATGACTGAGGTTCTTTTGCATCGTTGCTGTTGGTGGTGGTGGTGGTGGTGGTGGTGGTGGTGGTAGTGGTGGTGGTGTGTGCGTGTGTGTGTGTGTGTGTGTGTGTGTGTGTTTTACTGATGACTGAATGAGGTGCTTTTACAGTGAGCTACATTCTCAGCCTTTTATTGAGACAGGGTCTCGCTAAGCAGCCTGGGCTGGGCTGGAACTTGCAATCCTCCTGCCTCAGCCTCCCAGAGTACTGGGATTACAGGAGTGTACAGCTATGCTAAGCTCTGAGTATTCATCATTACTTCAATTGCCATGTAAAAAGAGAACTCTCCTAAACACCTTGGCTAATAAATTGTCAGTGTTTAAACAACAATTATATTATGAAATGGAAATTAGCTGTTATGATCAAGCCATATGGCTAACATAGTTGATTGATTCATATTTTTGAGAAGATGGAAAGCACAACCTAAAGAATAGCTGAGTAGATTTTACAAAATTAACTAGAGGTGATAAGTTCTATTTTTTTGCACATGTTGGGGTTTTTTCCCTGAAGAAGAAGGAAAAATCTCTGATTCTGAATGGAAACTGAAGAGTTCAGTGGTTTGATTAACATAAAAATCCCCTCATGAAATGGTAAACAAAATGGAAATTTTCACATACGTATGCAAATATAGATATACATCTATCCAAATATTGACTTCTACAGGTGACAGCAGGAGGAAAAATGGTTCTGGGTTTTTTTCCTATTTTGGAGGGACACTTCGGGACATTTGAAATAACCTGGCAGTTAGAACATGCTTCACCATGTTTTATTTGCAGCCCTCCTGTAACGCATGACAGTGCTCTACAATGACACTGGAGAAACCATCATCTATTTACAGGAAAACATCCCCAGGCCTGATGAGACATCTTGGGTTTTAACTGGCAAGCTGAGTGCAGTTGTCCCTCCTCTTGACCAAGCAACCTGAAGCCTTGCCTGAAACTCATTTTATGCTGTGTGTCTGCACTGAAACTTTCCTTCAGTTGATCTGAAAAAAGTCCTCAAGATCCAGGTGTGGTGGCACATGCCTGTAATCCCAGCACTCCGGAGGCTGAGGCAAGAGGTCATCATGCATTTGAAGCCAGCCCGGGCTCCATAGCAAGTTGAAGGCCAGCCTGGACTATTGAACAAGACCCATCTCAAAAAATCAGAAAAGAAAAAAAGTCCTGAAGATATCTGTCCTTTTGGGTCTCTCCTCTTTGCTTTTCTTTGGGGCTTATTATTGTTACTGTTTTTAATGTATTGTTGACTATATTCTCCTGTGGCAGTGCCAAGTACTTCAACATAAATGACTTCTTTTAACTTTCATGAAGTCCTTTCAAGACAAAGTGTTATCATCATCTCCACTTTGCACAGGCAAAGCCTCAGAGAGGCTAGTGGATTTGCTTCTAGCAGAGCTTCACAGACCCGAACACAAGTCATGCATCTCTCGCTTGCAAACCCTCATTATTTTTCCTGAAGAAATTTGCTCGTTGCTTTTCTTAGTCCTTTGAAATAGGTTTCTAGAAGGTGAAGATGGCTAGTTCTGCCTTAATTTAAACCAAAAAAAAGTGAAAGAGAGAGAGAAGTTTTGTTTCAAACTAAACAAGGAACAAAAATGTGCAAATCTGGGCCCTTGGATTATGGAAGTAGAAAGAAATTCTCAAATTATTGTAGCCTTTCGGGCATTTTGTAAAAATTTTTTAATTAACTATTTAATTGTGCTAATTATGAAATAGGTTGCAATGATACTTGTAGACAATGTGTAATGATCAAACCAGGATAGTTAACATTTCCATCTCTTCAATGTTTGAAAATTTTTTGACTAACACAAAATTGTACCTATTTATGAGGTACAGTGTAATATTTCAATACATGTACAAATGTGTACTCATTAAAGTAGGATAATCCCTGGAATCTATCTCCTTAGCATTTCTTTGTATTTGAAGACCCTGAGCTCCTATATCCTAGTTATTCATAAAATAATAGATATTGCGAACCATAGTGACCTGACCCCTTCCTGACATTTGTAGTTCTGGGGCCTGCCTGTGACCACCTACTCTGTGTACTGTGTGCTTCCATAGCATCTTGTGGTGACTGCACATGTGAATGGAGGAGAGAAAGGAGCTTAAATTTGTCCTAATGCACGCACAGAAGGGAATCATATTTTCAGGACTCTTGCTAGAAGCTTGGCACTGTTTTCTGTGTTATCATTCATGAAACTCTTCCACCAATGCTTGAGGCAGGGCTAATCTTTAGCCCCATTATTCAGTGAGGTACAGAAGGGTTCACTACAACTTGCCTGAGATCTCACAGCCAAACAATAACCCATGTGAAGCTGGGAGCTGCAGACTTGGTCAGGTTTAACCCAGGGCCACGTCCCTGCTGGGTGGCAGGATTGGCAGGTTGGCTCATCCAGGGTGGGAAAGTCGCCAGCCACCAGCCCCAGGCTCCTCCTCGACAGCTGTGTCTGGGCAGCCTCCTCCCGGGGCCTCAGTGCATCTAGCTGGGATGGCTTCTCTGGCTGTCACTGCACAACTGGCAAAAGTGGGAAGCTGGGTCTGACATGCCCGTAGGTCTAGAGCCTCTTCCAACAAGCACTCGGCTGCCTTGACCCACCTTGACATTCCTTGGTTTACCAGGCAGGTGAGATAGAACCTTATTTAGCTGTGGTGTTTTGTTTTGTTTAAAACAGGATCTCACCATTTAGTTGGGCTGGTCTTGAATTCAGTGTGTAGCCGAGGCTGGCCTCGAACTTGAGATCCTCCTGCCTCAGCCACCAAAGTGCTGGGATTACAGATGTGTGCCACCATGCCCAGCTAGCTTTTGTTTCTTCAAGGAAAAAGAGAGATGAACTAAAGGTGGCTAAAAGTGCCATAGAGCCAAAGTACATTTCCTTCTCTTTCTTTTCTTAAAAACCCAGGCTGACCTTACAAGGCCACTAACCCCCAAAGTTGTGTGAGGCGCGGACGGCAGCACCAGATGATTTTAACCCGTACCTGGAGTCTGGAGACTTATAACGACCAGCAGGGGCGGCCCAGCCTGGTTGGGCTCAAGCTCTTGTCTCCCTTGGGGTCAGAGAGGTGACAGCGGGCCCGCTTGTGGGCCGCCTGGGCTCCGCGCTGCGCGCCTGGCCCGGCGGGACGCGGCTCACCAATACGGCAGGTCACACAGTTCGCGGGGCGCCAGCGACTCCACAGGGCACCTCGTCCTGTAAGGACAATTATTAAGGGTCTGGATTTTTGCGTTTTCCCCACCCACCTCTAGCCACCGATAAACAGCCATTTGCTGATGAATTTCAGAAAAGCAGCTGGACAGAGGACCTGGGCATCGCGGGCCCCGTGCTCCGGCCGAGCTTAGCTTTTTGCAGCTGGCGGGGAAGAGAGGCGTGGCCAAGTCCCACCAGGGAGGGGACTCGAACCCCGGGACCGCAAGGGAAGATCTCCACTGTTCGGTTTTGAAAGTGTGGAAGTTTCGCTGCACAGAGTTCAGTCTACCTACTGAGCGAACTAAGAAGACACTGGCAAGTGTGGCTCGGGTAAAGCCAGCCAATTCTTCTCATGGCGGAGATAGACGGAGTCTCTTCCATGGCGGGACACTAAGGTTTCAGCAGAAGCCGCGAGCCGCGTGAGCTTGCGCGCCCGGGTCGTGAGTCTGAGGAGCTGCGTGGCCGGCGCCAGAGGCCGGCCCCTTCAGGATACACTTCTGCGGGTCTTCCCTGGCGGAGGAGCCTCGCAGTTCCCAGGCCCCGCCAGCCCCGCCTCCAGCCCTTCCCACCGCGGTGCTTGAACCACAGTGTCACTGCTTGATGGGCGCTGGCAACCGAGCCATAGGCCCAAAGCCGCTGTGCCCCGGGAGTGTGCGCACCGATACTTGCCTTATGCTGTCAATAAACCAGGCCACAGTCCGCCCCGTGAATGTCACAAGCGACAACCAGGCACAGACAGGAAATAGAAGTGAGGGCTTCACACACTTGCGTTGGCTCCCGTCCTACTTCCTGGTCCAGAGAGCTCCCACCCAACTTCCACGTGCCTGGGATGCGAACTACCCTGGCTGTAATCGCGAGCAAACTTTAAAAGTTTGTTGTCTCCTGTAAACCTTACAACAACAAAAGGAAAATGATTCTATTTTACACCCATTTTACGGATGAGAACATTGAATGCAGAGAGGTGAAAATCTCAACTACACCCCAGCCAGAAAGAGCTCCATGACGCCTGGCCTGTGGCATGCGGGCAGGGAGGCAGAACGCAGTCCAGGGAGTTCTTTGCTTCTCCAAACCCACCCACCGAACTGCTCGGGGGATTTCCAGGAGGAGGGGAGGACCAGAGGGCAAGAACAGGCAAATTCTTGTCATGTGGATTCTAATCTTGACTCTAGGTATTTGAACTGTGTAACTTTGAGCAAACTGCTTCCCCACTCGTAGCTTCTGTTTTCTCAGCTAGAAAATTAGCATGGAATATATAAAGCAGGTGGGCAACTCTTGAGATCCTTGTGAGGATTAAATGAAAAAATAAAATAAATAAAAAGGACTTAGTTTTTCCTCCTATGTTCCCTCCTCAGTTTCCCCCTTCCTAGTGCTCAAGGTATTTTCTTCCCGTCTGCTCTATGGAAGCGTCACCCACCCTTCCTACCCACAGCCCGATGCCTGGCAGGTAGCATATGAGCAGGGAATCTGTCTCTTCTCCCTGACCTCAAGTCCAGACCGAGCAAGGCTCTGGCAGACTGGCCTCAGCCTCCCAGCCGTGGACAGCAGCAGGCAGGGATGAAGAGGGGAGTGGGGGAAGGGAGGAAGGCCAGGTGGGCAGATATCACGGCTTCTGGATGATGGGAACATGCTCTCATGCCAGTCCCTGTGTGAGCTTTATGTATGTGAACTCCATCTTCCCAAAAGTCCATTGGAGTAAAACTATTAATTTTTCTGTCTTACAGATGAGGAAACTGAGCTGCAGGAAGGATCAGTAACTTGATTACAGTCACAGCACAAACGATCAGCAGAGCAGAGATTCAAACCAGGAAGCAATCCAGCCTCTACTGGGAGAGCTGGGAAGGGAGGGAAGGGACAGACGTATATCCTGAGCTGGGAAGAGGGGGCCAGTTAGAGGCTGAGTCTGCAAGATCTCTCTAGGGCTCCCTAAAGTTCAGAGGCCTTCAGACAGCAAGGCTGTGTGCCCTGGGCCTGCCCATCCCACCCTGACCCACACCTTCTGCAAAGCTTGGAGTCCACTGCCCGGGAGGCCCCATCTTCAGATTCCATGCAGCCTTGGCCCTGGGCCTGGGCCTTCATCGGGTCACCGAGACTGTCTCCACCCTATCCTGTCAGTGTCACAGACACTGTTCTGTCCCCATTCTTGGGAACTGCTTTAGGTTCCCACTCTACATTTGGACATCCAATGGGATTCCTAGGAAAACTCTGCCCCTTCCTGGATTCCCTAGAGGGACCTGTGCCATCTCATATTTCCCTTGTGTTTATTTTGAGTTTTGATTCTTGGTGGATCTGAAGGCCACAGAGTTCGGGGCTCCTGCAATTGATGTGAGCAGAACCTGGCCAAGGAGAGAACCCAGTAGCCCCAACCCTTGGGCATGCTCCTTTCCAGCCAAAGCACCTCTCTCCCCCACACTTCTGTCTAAGGATGCAGTTAAGGCAGGTATTTTCTGGCCAGGGCTTTCTCCTACCCCATCCCATCCTCACCAGACCTCTTTTATCCTTGCTGGCTGTACGGAAGCCCATTCTCCCAGCAGCAGCCCTTGTCTCTTCAGGAGGTTTTGGCCCCTCCTCTGTCCACATCATTTATTCATTCAACAAACATTGAGTTTCTAAACTGTTCAAAACTCTGGAGATCCCCAACTAAAATCCAGTGCTTACCCTCTCCCGCTGCCAATCTTCAATCAGTGTGTTCCCGAGGAGGAGGAGGAGGAAGAAAGGAGGAGGAGGAGGAGGAGGAGGAGGAGGAGGAGGAGGAGGAGGAGGAGGAAGAAAACAAGGGAGGCTCGAGAGAGGTCACCCCAAGAGTGACTAGGATTCAAAAGGGCAGAGAAGCTGATGGGAATGTTCCTGGAGAGCACTCAGGATTTTGCTTTTACATGGTTCTGGGCACAAATTGGTAGTAAGAGAGCCAGTGGGCTGAGTTCAGAGCCTTCTGGAACCTTTCCCAGTCTTAGGACCCTGAGCATCACACACCCCAGGGACCTCCGGCAATGTGGCCAGCAGGGCTCTGCCAACCCTTCCTTACCACCCCTCAGCACTGTTGAGACCATGCATCTGGGTGGGGAAACCAACTCTTCTAAAGCATCCACTCCCCCTGCCCACCCACCCCGGTCAGCTGGGACAGTAGGGGGTGTGAGAAACATTGGTGCAGGAGGGGGGACGGCCTCTGAGATGCAGGCCCTGCGCTGCCACTCGCTGCCTTCAGCATTTTCTCTCTTGCATCTCCCGGCTTCTTTCCTCGGTCCAATCCTTTTGGGAAACCTCAGGGAACTACCATCTCCAGGTTGGTGTGGGCGGTGACAGCAAACTCCAAGCTTGGTCCCCCCCCCCCCCGCCCCGCCGAGTCCAGGCACGAGGGGAAGGGAGCCTGGGCTGTGCATCCTCTGCGGGAGCTGGGAGACCCGAGCCCAGAGCCCAGCGTTACTCCTGCCTTGGCTTGGTCTGCCCGGGAGGCTCAGCGTGAAGAAATGCAGAAGCGAAGGCATGTCGAGGGAGGCATCTCGGCCAAGACTGAACCCGAGAAAGCACAAGAATACAGTTCAAAGTGACCACCCAGGCTGCCCTCCAAGGAGCCAAGCCGCAGGGAGGGAAGAAAGCTTCCCAGGAGAGGCTCCGACACGGAGCCCTGCGGGGCATCCTGGACAGCAGTCCCCTAAACTGGGCCCTCCGCGCCCCAGAGAGGAGGAAACGCTCGGGAAGCAGCCCCCAGCCCGGTCCTTCCTGTTTAGGGAACAGCAGTGTAATCTGCTCCCCAGGGGAGCTGCGGTGTTACTCGCAGGGGGCACGGCCCTGTCTGTGGGGAAGCCTTCGGGGCAGCATCCGGGCAGCACAGTACGGAAGGAGCTCCTACCCCACACCTTGAAAAAGTGCTCGTCTCGCAGCCAGTTTACCCCTCTGTAAAACTGAGATAAAGATAGAAACCACCTCCTCAGAGTGGCCGGAATTAAAGTAGGTCTGCTTTTGACAGCACCTGGCGAATTGAAAGTGCTGAACTATGAAATGCCCACTTCTAATCAAGATTTTTTTTAAAATAGGGCACTGGAATATAAGGAGGTCCCCGGGAACCCCCATTTTAATCCCTCTGCCCCCTCGCAAAGCCTGCACCGGGGCTCTGATCTTGTCTTCGAGGACCCGAATCAGGCCTCGAGGTCAGGGTGGATAACCCAGCCCTGCTTGGGGTAGGAAAAACTGAGCTGTCAAGGCCAAGCCTTCCCCTAGCTTCTGCTCCCGAGTGGACCTTGGACTACTCTCCCTCCACCCCCACCCCCAAAACCCTGCCAGCCAGAGATCCCCAGAGATTCACCCACAGTCCTAGCACCGGGGTGCAAACGACGCACCGCCCTGACTCGGCTTCCGCAGAAGGGCTCATTAAATCCCTCGCCTGAGCCCGCGTCCTGGGACTCTCATCCCAAGCATGGCAGGGGCTACTTGGTGTTACCCACCGGCCCCCACCGCGTCTGCGTGTGGGCGAAAGCTGGGCAGGCTCCGTGTCTCTCCAGCGAGCACAGCCCACACCCAAGGCTGGCTTCGAGGCGGAGATTAATTATGGGCCCGGGAAAGCCAAAGGCCCGGGGCTGGTGGCTCGGCTGCTAGGCCGCCTTCCCAAGCCGCCGCGGGCGGCCGATTCCTAACAACTTCTCCCGAGGAGGTGCGTCCGTGTTGATCAACCCGCGCGCCCGCGGCCCCTTTCTTCGGTAAACACTCTTTAAACAAACACCCCATCCGCTCTGTTACTGCCAAAGCTGCTCAGAGCTTTAATAAAAGCCCAGGGAAGATCAGAACCCGCGTCCAAGGCTTCTGCTTAATCCAATGAAGGCAATTTCCGAGGATAATTGCGAACATGTTTTAATGCATATGCATGAAAAAGGATTTTTTTCCGAGAGACCGACTTTACATGCTTATGTAATTGATTGAGGCGCTGACCCGCTATTCAAAATGTTATTTGAGAACCATCAGAATGCGTAAACTTGCAAATTGCCCAGCTTGTATGTGAATTAATACCTCATTCATCATCATTATGGGTTGATAAGTTAATTTAACCATTTCATTCTGCCTTAATGAGCTATAGTTAAATTAATGCCACATAATATATGAAAGTAACATTTAAATAGAAGCACTGGGCTGAGACAAGCCGAGGCTGCTGCTATTTGGGCTGAAATAAGGTGACATAAATCTTTTCTTCATTACAGGACCCAGTCTGCTCTACCAGCAGTTATGAAGTATTTATTCATTCACTTTCTTTTGCAAACTTGCTGTGCCAAATAGTATAGGTAAATTATGTGTGCTTGTAAATAATGCCTGAGGATGTATTTATTAAAATAAGACTGAGGTGGAGTAGGGAGGTTCATAAAAAGGCATATTTACAGTGTGCTTCCCTAGCACTCCAGGGAACCCAGGGCTCCACTACCAGCACCCCTCAACTTGGCACAGGGTTCTTGCCTGGGTCCGCAGGCCCCTAGGTTCACTTCTAAGTGTCTGTTGTGAGTTCAAACCTTGGAAAGACCCGCCTGTCAGCAAACTGGACAGTCCTCTCGAGCCACCCCCACCCTGGGTCTCTCTCCTCTCGGGGCTGGCACCTTGGCCCTGGCTTCCCAAAGC